>NW_004443984.1:883850-913650 GCF_000243295.1 Trichechus manatus latirostris
ACCAGTAGTGCATAAGAGTTCCCATCTCCCCGCAGCCCCTCCAACATTTGTTATTTCCAGTGTTTTTGATTCATGCCAGTAATGCCGGGGTGAGATGGTATCTCATTGTGGTTTTCATTTGCATTTCTCTAATGGCTAGTGATCGCGAGCATTTCCTCATGTGTCTGTTGGCCATCCAATGGCATTTTTTAATGAGATGGAAAAACAAATCACCAACTTCACATGAAAGGGAAGAGGCCCCAGATAAGTAAAGCATTACTCAAGAAGAAGAACAGAGTAGGAGGCCTCACACTACCTAATTTTAGAACCTATTATACTGCCAAGTAGTCAAAACAGTCTGGTACTGGTACAACAACAGATACATAGACCAATGGAACAGAATTGAGAATCCAGACGTAAATTCATCCACTTATGAGCAGCTGATATTTGACAAAGGCCCAGAGTCTGTTAACTGGGGAAAAGACAGTTTCTTAATAAATGGTGCTGGCATAAACGGATACCATATGCAAAAAAATGAAACAAGACCCATACCTCACATCATGCACAAAAACTAACTCAAAATGTATCAAAGACCTAAATATAAAATCTAAAACGATAAAGATTATGGAAGAAAAAATAGGGACAATGCTAGGAGCCCTAATACATGGCAAAAACAGAATACAAAACATTACTAACAATGCACAAACACCAGAAGAGAAACTAGATAACTGGGAGCTTCTAAAAATCAAATACTTATGCTCATCAAAAGACTTCACCAAAAGAGTAAAAAGACAACCTACAGACTAGGACAAAATTTTTGGCCACAACAAATCCGATCAGCGTCTCATCTCCAAAATCTACAAGATACTGTAAAACCTCAACAACAAAAAGACAAATAACCCAATTAAAAAATGGGCAAAGGATATGACAGTCACTTCACCAAAGAAGACATTCAGGTGGCTACCAGATACATGAGGAAATGTTCACAATCATTAGCCATTAGAGAAATGCAAATCAAAACTACAATGAGATACCATCTCACCCTAACAAGGCTAGCATTAATCCAAAAAACACAAAATAACAAATGTTGGAGAGGTTGTGGAGAGACTGGAACACTTATACATGGCTGGTGGGAATGTAAAATGGTACAACCACTTTGGAAATCGATTCGGCACTTCCTTAAAAAGCTAGAAATAGAAGTACCACATGATTCAGCAATCCCACTCCTTGGAATATATCCAAGAGAAATAAGAGCCATCACTTGAATAGATACATGCATATCCATGTTCACTGCAGCAGTGTTCACAGTAACAAAAAGATGGAAACAACCTAGGTGCCAATCAACGGACAAATGAATAAATTATGGTATGTTCACAGAAAGGAATACTACCCAATGATAAAGAACAACAATGAATCTGCGAAACTTCTCATAACATGGATGAATCTGGAAGGCATTACGCTGAGTGAAACTAGTCAGTCACAAAAGGACAAATACAGTATGAGATCACTATTATAAGAACTCAACAAAAGGTTTAAACACAGAAGAAAACATTCTTTGATGGTTATGAGGGTGGGGGGGAGGGAGAGTGGTATTAACTAACTAGACAGTAGATAAGAATTATCTCAGGTGAAGGGCAGGACAACATACAATATGGGGGATGTCAGCACAACTGGACTAAACCAAAAGCTAAGAAGTTTCCTGAATATAGCCAAACACTTTGAGGGACAGAGTAGCAGGGGCAGGAGTCTGAGGACCATGGTTTCAAGGGACATCTAGGTCAATTGGCATAACAAAGTTTATTAAGAAAACGTTCTGCATCCCACTTTGGCGAGTGGCATCTGGGGTCTTAAAAGCTAGCGAGCGGCCATCTAAGATACATGATTGGTCCTAATCCACCTGGAGAAAAGGAGAATGAAGAAGACCAAAGACACAAGGAAAATACTAGCCCAAGAGACAGAAAGGGCCACATACACTAGAGACTCTATCAGTTTGAGAACAGAAGAACCAGATGGTGCCTGGTTACCACCAACGACCACCCTAACAGGGAACTCAACAGAGAGTCCCTGACGGAGGAGGAGAACAGTGGGGTACAGAACTCAAATTCTAGTAAAAAGACCAGACTTAATGGTCTGACTGAGACTGGAGGGGACCCAGAAGACATTGCCTCCAGATTCTCTGTTAGGCCAGAACTGAAACCATTCCCAAAACCAACTCTTCAGACATAGATTAGACTGGACTATGGGACATACAATGATACTCCTGAAGAGAGTGCTTCTTAGCTCAGGTAGATACATGAGACTAAATGGGCAGCTCCTGTCCGGAGGCGAGATGAGAACGCAAAAGGGGACAGGAACTGGTTGAATGGACACGGGAAATCCGGGGTGGAGAGGAGGAGTGTGCTGTCACATTATAGGGAGAGCAGCTAGGGTCACATAGCAATGTGTGTACAAATTTTTGTATGAGAAACTGAAAAAAAAGATGTACAAAAAGTTCTGGCTCCTCCAATTATTAGCTAAGCAACTTGAGTTGACTTAATGAACTTTTCTGAAAGTTAGCTTTCTCATCTGTAATATGATGAGAATATCTTCACCTGCTATACCTACCTACTGGAATTGCCAAAAAAAAATCAAACACTCTAGTATCTTCTGAGAAATACATACGAAAATACTTCAAAAAATTAGAAATCATTTTTTGGCATACATACCTGACATGTCTTTCCCTCAATGAGCTGAATTATTTTTAATAACTATTAGTAATTCACGTGAAGGACCCTGGTGGTACAACAGTTAAGTGCTCAGTTACTAACTCAAAGGTTGGTGGTTCAAACTCACCCAGCTTCTCAGCAGAAGAAAAGACCTGGCAATCTGCTCCCATAAAGATTACAGCCTAGAAAACCCTATGAAGCAGTTCAACTCTGTCACATGGGATTGCTATGAGTTGAAATAGACTCAATGGAACCTAACAACAACAGTAATTCACATAGATGTTAATTCATTTTCAGACTTAACCCTTCCATATTATATTATTTTCTTCAATAAAGAATAGAAGATGATTTGGGAACTATCCATGTATAGGTCTCTAATTCCTTATAAAAAACCAGAAGTCCTAAAAAATAATAAAAAAAAAAAAATTTCATAGGTTTTCACTAAAGTTTACTTGAAGGCAAACTCTAACCTGAATTGTTGTGAGGCTATTTATGATCTTCATTTATCCCCCTAAGAATGAATCTTCATATACTTTATGTCAGAAATAATGTGTTTGATCACATGGGTGCTGTTACAGACATTACTGGGTGTATTATGAAATATACAGAATATGTCCTTATTGCCTTTCTAAAATCCAAAATATTCTGAATTCTGAAACACATCTCCCTCCAAGGGATTTTTGTGCAGTGGTTAAGTGCTCAGCTGCTAACTGAAAGGTTGGAGGTTCGAATCCATCAGCCACTCCATGGAAGAAAGATGTGGCAGTCGGCTTTGTAAAGATTACAGCCTTGGAAACCCCATGGGGCAGTTGTATTCTGTCGTATAGCCTTGGAAACCCTATGGGGCAGTTCTACTCTGTCATATAAGGTCTCTGTGAGTAGGAATCGACTCAATGGCAGTGGGTTTGGTTTTGGGTTTTATATCTGGATCTTGGCCTGAATGGAAAGAATGAGTGGAAAAGTTTTTCCCATTTCCAATTTAGCTAGTATTGAGAAGCAGAAAAGCAGACCCTAGGTCTTCTCTAGCTATCAGGTGTAGCAGCTGTTTTCAAAGCTCAGTAGTACATTTTTCTTGATTTCTTTTTTAAAACATGACATAAATATCTATGAATAAATATGATGTGATTTTTAGACTATTTATTTGTATTTGGATATATCTGCATTTATACATAAATAATTCAATTCAGAAAGACTTTGTTGAATACCCAAGATTCAAGTGAATCATGTTTCATCAATAAAAGCAATTATTAGTAGCAATCACAACAGACTGTTGATATCTTAAGCATAAGTGATAACTAATGTTCTAGTTAAAAAAAAAAAAAGGTTAATAGATGTTTAAGGATTTTGAACTGTCCTGAAGGACAGTTTTTTGTATGGTAACTGAAAAACTCTGATATTTATTCAATTTTGATCTAATTACTTATTCTTTTAGAAAATAATAGAGAATTTTAAGAAATGTCACCCGTTGATTTAAAATTTTTATACGCTATCTCATGGTGCTAAAGAAAAATATTAAGTAAACTAAGGCTTATTAAGGTCTATCTTTGGGAGACCGGACATATTATATGTAGTAATTTTTTGGGACAAATATAATTATGGAGATAGCTGGACTAATTATCGGAAATTGAGCCTATCCTGGGAAATCTAGAAATGGAAAGTTACCCTACAAATAATAAATCTATTCTTCTTTTTTTTAACAAAATTATTTTTATTATAAAAGTAACACATGATCATGTCACAATATCTTGGCAGATAGAGAAAAAATAGGAGAAGAAAATAAGACTAACTCATAACGCTCCCATATCCACTTACAGAAAATCACTATTAACATTATAGTCCATAGCTACAGACTTTAGACTGGGTCTTATCTCAGGCTATGGCACCACTTACCTAATCCTGCATGGAACAATCTGTAAGAGTTCTGACTACTGGAAGTTAAAATACACTCACCTCCACAGAACATTCATAAACTGTGTCATCTAACAAGTAAACCTTGCAGTGCATGTTTCTTTGTCTTCTGATTGATTTCTGGGAAGCTTTTAATTCCCTTTCCGCTTTTGATTCAGGACTTCCTTCTTTTACTTCTGTGTTGCAGCACTCTTCAAGTCCTCCTCCTTCCTTAGTTTCAAAATCTGGATCTTCTCTGCGTTCTTCCTGCGCGGGCTACGTATCCATAACATCACCAAGTCAATAATAAAGACATTTCATATAACATGCTGTATATACTTTTTACCTATAATATAGCTACCAATAAAAACACCAACACAAAAACTGTTAAAACAAATATAAGAAAGTGATATTAGGATTAAATAATTATTTTCCCATAAAGGATCATATGACACCCCAACCCACCCTACCCCTCCCCACCAAAAAAATCTACAGACCGCTATTCTTAAAACTCCTCAGATAAAATTATTTCAAAGCAATAAATAATGGTTTCGGGAAAACCAGAGGACACCAATCTATTGCTCTCAGCATTATATATTCTTCCTGACTATGCCATTATATGATGTTATTAAAATCTATCAAAACTTTGAAATCTCTACCCCATGCTAGTCAATTTTAGTGAGGTAGATTTATGAATTGCAAAATGAGATATGATTTGCTACATATTCTAAATTTTATAAATGGCTGAGAGTGGTGTCTGGGGATCAGTTTTAGAGCATAAAGCAACATATGTAATAGGCTAAAAACCGTAACTCTCAGTTAACTCCTTCCTATCAGCTATCAACCATGCTAAAGAAGATTCAAAGAAGAAATAGATTGAAATCTGGGTCTCCTAGGGTAACCAATAAGTCATCACTAAGTAATACGGGGAACTGAGACAACACTTTGGTGTATACTGACTTCCTGGAGCCCTGGTGTCACAGGGGTTAAGAGCTCGGCTGCTAACCAAAAGGTCCGCAGTTCAAATCCAACAGCCGCTCCTTGGAAACCCTAAGGCGCAGTTCTACTCTGTCCTATAGGGTCCCTATGAGTTAGAATAATCAACTCACTGGCAGTGGGTTTGGTTTGGGTTTGGGTGTGCCTTCCAACATAATGAAACTGTTGAAAGATTCTTAACAAACTAATTCTTTTCTTTCAAAAGAAAAAAAAAATGGTATATTTAAGAAAAAGGATTTAATTATTTGGCTCCTGCATTAGATACTAGAAGTGGTCTAAAAGGTTCCTTCTCATCCTGCATGACCCTCTTAAATGTAAGCTCTTCAGAGAAGCCTTCACTGGCTATCCTGTCTACCATATCCCCACTCTACTATTCTTCATGTCAGTACACTGTTTGTGGCCTTCATAACACTTACTACAATAAATAATTATTTTGTATTTACAAACTTTTTGTCTCCTCCATTAGACTATAATTTCCACAAGGGTAGGGATGATGTTTGTTTAATAATAATAAGCAAACACTTATATAGCATTTACAATGGGCCAGTTACTGGTCTAAGAGCATTACTTATATGAACTCATTTAATCTTCATAACACCCTGTGAGGAGGGTACTATAATTATCCCCATTTGACAGATGTGAAACTAAGGATACAGAAGTTAAAGAAACTTGTCTAGGATCACATAGTCAATAAGTTACATACCGATCTGGCTCCAAAACCCATGATCTTAAACCACTTCGCCATATTATAGTTTTTATTACCAATGCATATCAAGCCTAGGGCTTGGCACACATAGTAGGTATTCAGTAAATATTGGTTGAATTAATAAATAAACATTAAAAACCGACATATGACTTCTAAAAAATAATCTAAGGTACCCTGGGTGAAAATTGGTACAAACCTATAATGCAGATTCATTTTTTATAAAAACTCTGTAATGTCCATCAACAGATGAATGGATAAACAAAATGTGGTACATACATAAAATGGAATACTACTTGTCATGGATTGAACTGTGTCCCCCCAAAATATCTGTCACCTTGGCTAGGCCATGATTTCCAGTACTGTGTGATTGTCTACCATTTTGTCATCTGATATGATTCTCCTATGTGTTGTAAATTCTACCTCTATGATGTTAATGAGGTAGGATTAGAGGTAGTTATGTTAATGACACAGGACTCAATCTACAAGATTAGGTTGTGTTTTAAATCATTCTCTTTTGAGATATAAAACAGATTAGCAAGCAGAGAAACAGAGGGACCTCACACCACCAAGAAAGCAGGGCTGGGAACATAACCCCTTTGGACTCAGGGTTCCTTTGCTGAGAAGCTCCTAGACCAGGGGAAGATTGATGACAAGGACGTTCCCCCAGAACCAACAGAGACAGAAAGCCTTCCCCTAGAGCTGGCACCCTGAATTTGGACTTCTAGCCTCCTAAACTGTGAGAGAAAAACTTCTCTTTGATAAAGCCATCCACTATGATATTTCTGTTACAGCAGCACTAGATAACTAAGACACTACTCATACAGTAGGAGAAATGAAGTCTTGATACATGCTATAGTATGGATGGAACAGGAGGACATTATGCTGACTGAAATAAGCCAATCACAAAAGGTCAAATATTATATGACCTCACTTATATAAAAAGACAAGAAAAGGCAAATGTACAGAGACTAAAGTTTATTAGTGGTTACCAGGGGTGGGAACGAGGGGGAAAAGAAGAGTTAATGGTGATGGAAAAATCTGCATTGACTAAGCACAGCTGATTATTTTGATTGCTATCAATAAGCTGTACACCTGTAAAAAGTTGAGTTGGTAAAAGTGTGATATTTACGCCAAAAAAAAAAAAAAAAGAGTAACTGCTGAGGCTGCTTATGTACAACCAAACACCTCATGGGATTTGGTTCCTTGGTTTGGAGGTTTAGGGTCATGGTTTCATGGGACATCCCAGTTAATTGGCTTAATAACGTGTTTAGTGCTAAACTTAGTTTGTTGCATAGTGCTTGGGGTCTTAAAAGCTTGCAAGCGGCCATCCAAGTCACAACGATTGGTCTCTGTTCATCTGAAGCAAGAGAGGAAGAAGGAGAGTCAGGAATAGGAGGAGGATAAGGAATCTGTGACTAATGACCTCCATGAACAACTGCCTCCTTTGCCATGAGATCAGAAGAACTGGATGGTACCCAGCTACCATTACTGAATATTTTTATCAAAGATTCCATAGAAGAATCCTGATCAAAAGGGGGAAAATGCAGACCAGAATTTCCAATTCTCATGGACTCCAGACTTTCTGGAGCCATGAAGGGTGGATGATCCCCTGAAACTATTGCCATGACATCATCTTTAAACCTTAAACCAAAAATATCCCCTGAAGTCATGTTAAAACCGAACAATAGTTGAGCTTAACTAGTAAAAAATGTCTGGCTTGAGCAATATACTTTTTAAAAAACTATCTATATGGGATTAAATTGAAATAGCAACTCAAAAGATTAGATAGGAACCTTAGGGGGCACTGAGTTTATGTTAATGAGGGAGGTACAACTCAGAAAACGAGGGTGAGAATGGTTGCACAACTTAAAGAATGTAATCAATGTCACTGAATTGTACATGTAGAAATGGTTAAATTAGTGTGTGTTTTGCTGCGTATATTCTCAATAACAACAACACATAAACAAAATTTAGGAAAAAAAATTCTGTAAACTAGAGATCTGGATAGCAAAATCAAAAACAAAACAAAAAAAACCCCATTGCCATCGAGTCAATTCCGACTCATAGCAACCCTATAGGACAGAGTAGAACTGCCCCATAAAGTTTCCAAAAAGTGGCTGGTGGATTTGAACTGCCGATCTTTTGGTTAGTAGCCGAGCTCTTAGGGCTCCCTGGATAGGAAAGGACTACTTAAATGAAAATTTACTATACATATAGAAATACAGTTAGACAAATTTTAATACACAAAATTCTGACAGGACTTGTATTGATTTATAATAACCATATAAATTGTTTGATCGTAAATAAATACTAGTTTCCAAAAGATCTAAAATAGTTTGTTCCTTTAAACAACACCCTCTTGAAATTTTATTAACAAATACTATTTTGTTTATTATTCTTCATATGTAGACAAACACCTCCATACAATTTATCTTAATTTTGAATTAAGAAAGTCTCAGTGAATGAGATTTTAGTTAAGTCTAAAATTAAGTTTGTCCAGATCATCTGCTTCACTGTTAGTACAAATGCTATTATCTTTAGATATTATTTTGATTTTTTATTTAAATGCTAACTGAAACAAGACATGGATTTTTCACTACATAAGGTAGGGGGAGGTGGGACAGAAGGGGGTGGGACAGGTAAATACCATTAGAAAGTACCAGGCTTCCTGAGAGATAATGTAATTTAACTCTTTTGGTATTCCTAAAATTAAATTAAATTAATGATATTAATATATGGAGAGTTTCTTTGCCTTTACTGTAAAACGGTTCATGTTTATTGACTGAGTAAATAATAATAGTTAACACTGATTGAGCACTTACTATATGCCAGTCAATGTCTTAAGAGCTTTACACATTTAGCTCTTTTAATCTTCACAATAGCCAAATGAGGTAGATATAATACAGAGGAGAAAACGATAAAGAAAAAAGTGTCACTTCACCATGATTTGAACTCAGAAAGTATGATTCCATAGCCTGTATTCTAAACTATTACACTATAGTAAATCTTGTTTTGAACAATTTCGCTAATAGCAAGTGCACCCTTTTAATATACAAGTAATATTTCTAAAATTATATGTTATATTTCTAGAAAATTCTAATAACACTATATAGCCCAAATATTATACCTCTAATAGAAACATACAAAATTCATATTTTTAACAATGAAGATAATGTTCACATTATCAGAAAAGGAAAGACTTTGAAAATAACTCTTAACTTGTAGATATTAAGGCTGAAAACAAATGGAATTCCTACAAAATAGTTTGTGTTACAGTATTAATACTTTCCCATGTTTTTAGGGCAAATGAACAAATTCACAACGCATGTTTAGTTTAACTACACTATGACAAAATTAAGGCCCCAAACTATTGTATATTATAAAAGTGATAGAAAAGGCTAAACTTCCTTATCTGTATCTTACACTCTGTGGTAATATGATGTAGCTGGAGAAGAAAATAAAAATAAGTCAGGCATGGTTTAAATCTATCACACAGCTCTGGAAGGCACAAACCCATCACACAGCTTTCAAGAAGATCTCCATAAAAAGATCATGTTTGCTGATAAACTATCCCATTTCTAATAATTCTACCAAAATGAACTCTAAACCACCTCACTTCTTTCCCCCTGCTCATTAAAAGCTTGGACTTACTCCATTATTACAGCAAAATGACATACAGGCTGAATAAAATCATGAAACACTTTTTTTTCATTTCCTTTAATTTATAGAGTATAAGCATCTTTTTAAAAATCAAGATTCCATTGTCTACATTAATTTCTTTACGGCAGAAATGCCAAAGCTTCATGTTACTTCATAATTTCTAAATGCCTAAGTCAACTGGCTAATAAGAAATAAATCAAATATTCTCAAATGAAAAATAAAGTATATAACCTACCTTCATCATACCCACCTCTCACACATTCACACCCCCTTACCTGTGTTTCTGCACTGCTTAATGAATGAAGATCCAAGGATGGGTCTGTTTTGAGTTCAGGTTCAGGAGCTGCAATTGGGGCCTTTAAAATGATCTCTTCATCAAGACTGGTTCCAAATTCTATCTCTTTCTGACCTCCTTCACTTTTCTCTTTAGCTAACTCTATGTCTTTGCCTTCTTCCTCAGAAACCTGAGATTTGGGCCTTTTGAGAAATGAGGAGAACAGCCGTGAGAGGCCCCTGCTTTCTGATGTCCGGTCCTTGTTCTTGGTCAAGTCTTCATGTGTAGGAGTGTCTCCATTAGATGTTTTAAGCTTCTGCTCACACTGATTATCTCCCTCAGGTGCTGTTTGAGAAGCCTCCTCCAGCTGAGTTTCTTGTTGGCCTGAGTTTACGGCTCCCTCACCTTCTTCCTTCTGTTGTTGGTGCTGTGAATTTTCAGCCTCAGTCACTAAACTCTTCTCTGTTGTCATGATGTTGCTATTAAAAACAAGACGTAAAAATGAGGCTCTTATAAGCAAAACACATTACTGTAGGCCAAACCCTAAATCAGATCAAGTGTGCCAAAATTAATATATTTAGGTATTTATTTAATCACCATCAAATAGTACCCCAAGTCCACTAAACATGAGAATTCCTATTAATGTACAAAAAATCTTACCTATACATCCTGAATAAATTATTAATGCCTTGAGTCACTAAAGATATGCATGTAGAGAGACTGCCTTAAAATAACACCCACTAAAGCCACCTTAGTGAAATGTATCATATTTTAAATTCGATGCTATGAGCTGTATATAGAAAATCCAGTTTTATCCTTCCTAAAAAAAAAAAAATCTCATTTGTATACTGTCCTTTGAGGGTATCAATCTGAAGGTGCAAGATTTACAGGAATTATTCTCTGCAAAATTCTCTGCACGCCAAGAAATGATGAGATTAAATAGTTCCCCAACTTTGTTCTCTTTCTTTATATTTCTTAGAATGCATAGACTTCTCTGTTAGAAACAGAAGATGCAGAATTCTGATCATTTGTTATCAGACTTGACAACAACAAAGGCAAGTATACAGTTAAAACAATAGCAAAAAATTCTTTAGGTTTTCATGTTCATAATATCAAACTATAGCCTCTTTTAGAATATACAGTTTTAACTTCAAGACTCTTCTTCATTCTGACAAATATGATTTTGAAAGCTCAGCATTTTATTATTTTTATTTTTTATTGTACTTTAGATGAAGGTTTACAGAACAGTTTCTCATTAAACAGTACACATACTGTTTTATGACAATGGTTAACAACCTCACAACATGTCAACACTGTCCCTTCTCAACCTTGAGTTCCCTATTACCAGCTTTCCTGTCCCCTCCTGCCTTCTAGTCCTTGTCCCTGGGCTGTTGTGCCCCATTAGTCTCATTTTGTTTTATGGGGCTGCCTAGTCTTTGGCTGAATGGTGAATCTCGGGAGTGACTTCATTACTGAGCTAAAAGGGTGTCCGGGGGCCATACTGTTGGGGTTTCTCCAGTCTCTGTCAGGCCGGTAAGTCTGGTCTTTTTTCTGTGAGTTAGAATCTTGTTCTACATTTTTCTCCAGCTCTGTCCGGGACCCTCTGTTGTGATCCCAGTCAGAGCAGTCAGTGGTGGTAGCCGGGCACCATCTAGTTGTACTGGACTCAGTCTGGTGGAGGCCGTAGTAGTTGTGGTCCATTAGTCCTTTGGACAAATCTTTTCCTTGTAACTTGTTTTCTTCATTCTCCCTTGCTCCCGAAGGGGTGTGACCAGTGGAGTATCTTATATGGCCGCTCACAGGCATTTAAGACCCTAGACGCTACTCACCAAGATAGAATGTAGAACATTTTCTTTATAAACTGTGTTATGCCAATTGAGCTAGATGTTCCCTGAGACCATGCTCCCCACAGCCCTCCCCCAGCAATTCAGTCCCTCAGGGAGTTGGGATGTGTCTATGGAGCTTCCATGACCTTTCCTTGTACAAGCGAAAGCTCAGCGTTTTTAAGAGTGGAAAGTAAAACTACCATAAGTATACCCCAGAGAAGAAAAATTTAAAAGGCAAACACTGATTCACTTGCAGGAGAGAAGGAAAAGCTATGGACCTCAAATATTTCAAACTTGTTGGTTTCTAGTCTCTTGATTTCAAAATCCCGGGATGATTAGTCAACGTTACAATACTAGTTAAAGAGCATCGTCACACTTAGTTTACTAAAGAATTAACCAGCATACAAGGGGACTTTTGAGACACTGGGCAATGAAGTTGACTGTTGATGAGCTTACACTTAGATTCACTACTATACCTAAAAGTACTCCCTGCTCATTAGCTTGGATGTCACCTCCTTAGAGAGGCCTACCCACACCAGATCTTGGCTCTCACTCCCCCAGATACCTTCACAACACTACTGCATTTATCATTACCTGCAATTATTTGTTTATTGATTTATTGTCCTGCTTTTCCTTGCACCCCCAACCCCTCGCCCAGCTAAAATCTAAGTTCTGTGAGGACAGGGCCCTTGTCTGTCTTTTTTTTTATCACTGTATACCCAATGCCTAGAATAGTACCTGGCACATAATAGGTGTTAATAAGTGTTTGTTGAATGAATTAATTGCAACTGAATATAACTGCCAAAGATAGACTGCAAAGGTGTTTTTTAAATAATTTATCCAAGCAAATTTACTTCAGATGCATAATATTCATTCACCAATTCATTCAACAAAAAATACTTATTAAGCACCTAGTACAGATTCTGTGCTAAGTGCTAGGGATATATCAGTAAACAAAACAAAACAAAGTCTATGTCATCATGGAGTTTACATTCTTGATTCAACTTTAATCAGTATAATGAAAGAAAAATTCAAGAGAAATTTTATTTGAAATATGAGCTAAATCTAAAAAATTATGTATAAATGCAGCAAAGAAGTGAAAAGGAAAGAAAGCTAACATGTATTGTGCACAGTTTCTGTGCTAAGCCCTTGTCAGAAGCATTAACCTATATTATCTCAAATAAGCCTTTCAACAATCCTGCAAGGAAAGAAAACTCACTCAATATTATAGTTGATTGAAGAAACTGAGACTCAGAAAGTAACCTGTCCAAGGTCACACTGTTAGTGTGTAGTACTGAAATTTCAAAAATTGAAAAAAAAAACACCTGTTGCCATTGAGTCGATTCCAACTCATAGCGACCCTACAGGACAGAGTAGAACTGCCCCATAGGGTTTCCAAGGAGCAGTTGGTGGATTCGAACTGCTGACCTTTTGGTTAGCAGCTGTAGCTCTTAACCACTGTGCCACCAGGGCTCCAAAATAAATAAAGGTATACCAATAAAAAGACAAGGCTTTATACGGGCTCTTGCTGCCAATCTGCTCAAATTATTTTATTTTAAGCATTAAAAATATTTGTTTAGAGATGTACATTTTCTAGCCTCATTTACTAAGTCATCAAAATTTCTGAGCCAATAAAATTTGTAATCCATTTATCAACCAATATCCATTTTTTAATGTTAACCCTGACTAAGGCACACTTATACTTGAATAAAGGAAATAAAATTGTCTTCAATTCCTCTTTATATTAGGCATAATTTTCAAATTATTTTTATTTAATCCTAAAAGTAACCAAACTTAACCCAGAAAAACAAAAATTTTAATTCCAAAATACCAGTTATTCTGAAAGAATAATGATTTGAGAGCATCATTTTACTTCATATTTCCTTTGTAAAAATAAACAAAGGACATGCTGAGGATTTAGCACTATTTTCCATGGATTCCAGATATGGCTTCATCATTCATCTGATTGAAAAAGCAAGGAAACCATTCCTATATTGAAATTTTTCTACACAAGACTTTACATCAAGATCTCTCATAAAGATCTACAAGAAATTACAAATGCCTTGTGAAAGTTTTAGCAGATATGAAAATCACTTAAACTCTATTTCCAACTGTCTTTTACTTGTTTCTTTCAGAAAACAAAGAGTATTCTTGTATTTTACAATTTTTTCCTTATAGTTTTAAAAATAGAAAACATCTTCTAAGGATATTCCTAAAATTGCTTTTACATGAAAAGGTATTTTATCTCTAAGAAAGCAGTTGAATGAGTGTAACTACCCTTTGATTATTAAAAAAAAAAAAAAAAAGATGGTAACCATCCATGTGCTATATGTCTGGTTGTTAAACAGAGAGAAGTCAAGCAGCAAAAACAGGATAAATGTTCTACAAACAGGCCCTTCCTGTGTAAATGATACTACTTTCATTCTGGAGACAAAATCCAAAAGGAGGTATCTATTTACTTAATGTCAGAAAGAGGTCTTTTGATTAAAAAAAAAAAAAAAAAAAAACAGCACAGTGCTGAAGTCAAAGTGATGAGTTCCTGTTTCATCTCAATCTTAACCCTTCAAGCCCTAGAAATTGTATCTCACCTGGTATCAAAGATATACTTGTTTTAATAATGTACATCTGTTGACTTCAGGCAAAGCAGATCTTTAAAAACCTGACACTGAACAGACTATAACTGTTAGACAATATCTTTCATCTTTTTTGTATCTTACATTAGTACCGTAAGTGCTTTGTTAATATTTCTTAGGTGGAAAAGTTTGTAAAAATATTACAGCTTGGCACCACTAAGAAAATTAACCTTATGATCTCTATTTAGGGATGAAGTTTAATTATTTAATTATTGGTAATGCTCTTCAAATTAGTTCAATGAATATCTATCAATGTTTACTGCATGCTAACCACATATAAGGTTTTGGCTCAGCTCCCTGAAAAGGACCAAAAAAGAATAATACACAGTTCTTCAGGAGATAAGACAGATACACAAATAACTAAAACACAAGGCAGAACGTGATTAAGACTTCATAAGTGGTTCTAACTAAGCATTAAATAACTATATAAAGTAAGAACTTTCAACTAAAGTGATCAGGAAAGCCCACGTGGAAAAGGTGTTTTGGGTTTGTTGTTTATTTAATTTTATTGTGGTAAAATACATATAACAAAAAAATTGCCATGGTAAGCATTTTTAAGTGTACAATTCGGTGACGTTAATTATATTCACTGTGTTGTGCAACCATCACCACTATCTATTTCCAAAAGTTTTTCAATACCCAAAAGAGAAACTTAGTACTCCTTAAGCAATAACTCCCCATTCCTTCCTTCCCCATCCCCTGTTAACAACTAATAAACTTTCATCTCTATGAATTTGCCTATTCTAGATATTTCATATAAGTGGGATCATAAAATATTTACCCTTTTGTTGTTAGGTGCCATCAGGTTGGTTCCAACTCATAGTGACCCTACGTACAGCAGAAAGAAACACTCCAGTCCTGTGCTATCCTCATGATGGTTGCTATGCTCAAAGAGATTAAGCCTGTGGCCCCACCCTTGAGATCCAGGAGACCATGGTCCCACCCTTTGAAACCAAGAAGGCTGTTCTTCCTGTGCTCCTTCCAACAGTTCTGCTAATCTCTCAGCTGCTCCAGGGATGGTCTTTTTCTTTTCCTGGAGAACAACAGATATAGCTCCTTTGGTCTGTTTCCTGCCTGTAGAATTCCAAGAGGCAGACATTCTTTCCTTTTGTTCTTTCCCTCTCCCTTTCAGTCTAAGCTGATGGGTTTTCTGCTGTGGTAGTTGGTTATATCCATCAGTCACAGGTTTAATCTCTTTAATGAAAGATTGTGCAGCCATGTCCTTGGTGAAAATTCTAGGACATGTGTCCTTAGTTTGTACAACAGAATTTTCCAAATCTTTAAGTTTTGTTTTTCGTTTTGCATAGTTCATTTTTTAAGTCTGTCTCTTTCCTCTTGCATTTTACTACAAGTGGCAAGGAGAAACCACGTGGCCCCTTTTAGATCTTGCTTAGAAAGCTCATCAGGCAGATATCCAAGTTCATCACTTACAAGTTCTACCTTCCACCAAACATTTGAACATAATTCAGATAAATTCTTTGCCACTGCATAAAAAGCATTGTCCTTCCTCCATTGTACAATCATATGCTCATCATTTTCTTTTAAAGCCTTGCCAGAAGCACATTTAATATCCACATTTCTAGCAACATTCTGTTGCTGATGCCATATGTATTCTCTAACTTGATAAAGACTTTCTCTGTAGCTCTCATCACTACCATCTGAGCCTTCACTAGAATTGCCGTTGACATGCATACTACTAACAGTCTCTTCAAAGCAATCTAGGCTTTTACTATTAAGCAGCTTAAAAATCTTCTAGCCTCTACCCATTACCCAATTCCAAAACTGCTTCCACATTTTAGGTATCTGTTAGAGCAGCACCTCACATTTCCAGTACCAAATTCTGTCTTAGTTTTCTAGTGCTGCTATAACAGAAATACCGCAAGTGGATGGTTTTAACAAACAGAAATTTATTTTCTCACACTTTAGGAGGCTAGAAGTCCAAATTCAGGGTGCCGGCTCTAGGGGAAGGCTTTTTCTCTCTGTCAGCTCTGGATGAAGGTCCTTGTCTCTTCAGACCTTCTGCTCCTGGGCGACCTTCCTGTGGTTTGGCATCTCTCTTCCCCTATCTCTGTTTCTCTCTGGCTTGCTTGTTTAATCTCTTTTATATCTCAAAAGAGATTGACTCAAGACACACCCTATACTAATCCTGCCTCATTAACATGAGAAAGATGACCCATTCTCAAATGAGATTATAACCACAGGCATACAGGTTAGGATTTACAACATGTAAATTTTACAACATATTTCTCTTTCCATAGAGTGTATGTGAAGATGGAATGGGAGATGGGGAGAGACAGAAAAAGAAGACTGACCATGAAGAGACTGGAATATCATACTAAATAGTTTAGACTTTATCCTGAAGGCAGTAAAGAGCCATTGAAAGTTTTTAAACAGAGAAGTGGGTAAAGAGGCAGGAGAGGCTACAGGTAAATATTCAACAAATGATTGGGTAAATTCAGGTTATCAGTGTATATTCACAATGGGAATCCCTAGGGCAGCTGAAACCAATACTAGGCAAAGAAACTTGAAAAGTCTAGCACCAAGGCTTAAGAACTACTGCCACCCTTAGTTTCTCTAGCTTATTTTCACTAGCATGCTTCTTATGAACCTATGCAGTTTCAAGTCTAAACCTGAAGGCCCACTCCATGGACCACTCTGATAAATGGTCTAAGAAAAGACATAGAAATACAAAAGAGAAGGTAAGAAAGATAGCTATCTCACTGGTATCTCAATACAACCTGTCTAAAATTAAACTTGATTTTCTCTGTGTTTTCCCCATTTCTATAAATAGTTTATCACACCAATCCAGTAGCTAAACCAGAAACTTAACCATCATCCTTGTCTCAGCCTTCTCCATTTCCCTTTCCAATCAAATCCATCTGTTAGTCTTATAAAGTCTACTTCCAAAATGTATTTTTAATCACAGTCCACTTTTCACCACCTCTACTGCTACCATGTTTCAGCAAGCCTTCTCACCTGAACTACAGGTCCTTGAATAATCTAGCTTTTGCCTACCTCACCAACTTTACCTTGTTCCACTTTCCTCCTAGCCTCTATACTCTAGTCACCCTAGCCAACTACTTTCTTGGCTTAAGACACTTGTGCCTGCCATTCCCTTAAACTGCAATGCACCCTATCCCCTGCAAGTCTGGTTTCTTTTTATCCTTCAAGTTTCAGCTTGAATAATACCTCCTCAGACCTTCCTTGACCATTTAATACTTATGTAAATCTCCTCCCTGATAAGCCCCTTCCCCAATTCTCTATCCCAGAACCTATTTATTTTCTTCATAGAACTTTTCTCAATGTGTATGAACATACCTACTTGTTGTTTACCTGTTTAATGCCTGTCCTCCCGACCCCACCACCATCACTATACTATAATACCCATGACAGACAGGCTGTTTTCCCTTCCACAGTATACCTAGTACCTAGCATACAACCTGGGGAGTCCCTGATTGATGTAAACAGTCAATGTATTTGGCTGCTAACTGAAAGGATGGAGGTTTGAGTCCACCCAGAGGTGCCTTGGAAGAAAAGCTGGTGATCTTCTTCCAAAAAACCAGCCACTGAAAACCCTTTGGAGCACAGTTCTGTTTTGATACACATGGGGTTGCCATGAGTCAAATCAACTCAATGGCAACTGGTTGGTTGGTAGCATAGAACCTGACACATTGTAGGTGCTCAATAAATATTTATCCAGTAAATTAATAAATATGAGGAAAAATGATATACTTAGGTTTAACAATATCAATTATACACGTGCAGAATGGAGGTTATCCAATTTGATGATAGTTCACGAGAAAAAGGCTTTAAGGTCTTAATTGAACATGCCTCAACAGAGATAAAATTCTAAAAGAATTAACAATTTTAGCTGCCTTTCATTCATATAACTGTTCAACATACATTTTCTAAGACAGTACTATGATTTAGGCACTACGGTAAGTAGTGGGGCTATAACAGCGAGAAAGACAAACATAGTACCTGACCTCTCAGACTTTACTCTCCATACAGAAGATCATGGAAAGTAACAGTCTCTCAGTTCTCAGTATTTATAAACCCAAAACAAAACCCATTGCCATCATGTTGATTCCGACTCATAGTGACCCTATAGGACAGAGCAGAACTGCCCTATAGGGTTTCCAAGGAGCAGCTGGTGGATTCGAACTGCCAACCTGTCAGTTTACAGCCCAGCTCTTAACCACTGCGCCACCAGGGCTCCTCAGTATTTATAGCACATCTTGAATCTTACATTCAGTTCTGGGCAGTTTATTTTAAATGGGCCAGAATTTGTCCAAAGCAGAGACAGAAAATAATGACAGAATTTGAAACCATGTCATAAGAAAAACAATTGAAAGATATTGGGGGGTCATTGTGAGTCGGAATCAACTCGACAGCAACTAACAACAGCTAAGGAAAAGATAAGCAAAATCAGAGCTATGATTGTTGCCCTCGTAAATTTCAAGAGTTGCCGAATTCTGTTATTCCTAAGGGCAGAACTCAGATTAGTCTGGGAAAGTTACAGACGCACTTTCATCTATATAAAGTAAAAGGAAGAACTTCCTAATAATTAGAGATATCCAATAATGAAATGGGCTGCCTTAAGAAAAGTGCACTTATCATCACTGGAAATATTCACTCAGAAGCTGAATGGCCATCTGTCATGGATGCCAGAGAAAGGATTCTTCCATTAAGTGGGTCCTTACATTAACTGACTTCTAAGGTCTCATTCAATGCTAAGATTCTACAAGCAGGGAAGAAGACAAGGAAGAAGAAAGGTCATTGGAATAGTGATGCATTTGGATTATGTAAAAAAGACTACATTATAAAGTCAGAATTACCTTTTGGTTTAGAAGAGTAAGGAGGAAAAAAAGAAAAAAATAAAGACTAAAAGGCCCCTTTGCTTCTCTAATCTGACAATAGAATCTAGTGGCATTCTTTCAGAAAGAAAGAAAAAAACGTTCAAGTGTTGAAGTTGTTAAAACATAGTTTGCTTCCCAATAAAAATCAATCCCCTCCAAACCACAGGAAAGTATCTGCTATGGATTGAATCGTGCCCCCGCCCCCAAAAAAAAAAAAAGTTATGTTAAAGTCCTAACCTCTTTACCTGTAAATATGACCCTGTTTGGAAATAGTGGGATTCTTTTGTTATGTTAATGAGGCCACACCAGAGTAGCATAGGTCCTAAACTTAATCATTTCTGAATGGTGTCTCATAAAAAGAGCAGAAAAGAATGCAGAGACATACACATAGGGGGGAGACAAATGTCACATGAGGACCCATCTACAAGCAAAGGCACGCCAAGGACTGCCAGCAGACACTACAAAGTAGGAATGAGGCCGACAGAAGGAACGGACAGGCTGAGACCCTGATTTGGACCTTCAGCCTCCAAAACTGTGCAAAAATAAATTTCTGTTCTTTAAAGCCCATTTGTGGTATTTTTTGTTAAGGTAGCACTAGCAAACTATTCAGTATCTTTCCTTTATAGTTCCATTTAAGCACTGTAATTAGCACTTCTAGAAAAATAGAATAACCACCTATTTGGTTTTCAGATTAAAATGATACAGTATACAGCAGAGTTTCTTTGTGATTCTTCCTGAAATTACTTGATCCTTAAGCTACTTTTTATATAGACTTAAAAGAATACTTAACTACACTGAGTGAATCAGGAATGTCACTCCTCATGAACTTGCTGTTTTCAACAACTTGGTTTTTAATTTAAGTCATTTCTATGCTGACTAAAACCGCTGAATCAACTTTTTCAAAGATACTTTTTAAATAAGCAAACTCTTACTCATCTCTTTATAAGAAAACCAAAAAAATGCTCTTTACTTCTCTGTAGAATTGAAGCTTGTACTTAGAAGATGACTAGATGTATTCTAAAAGTACACATCTAGGTCCTCCCAGAATACATTACCCTCATATTTACTAGGCATCACTGAGGAAGAAATGAAACAAAAAAAAATCATTTCCATAGAACAGAACTTTACTCCTTTTAAGTGTCAAAATGTGTTATTTTCATCATCATGGGTGAAAATTTCTCTAAAATGGATTGCATGTTTCCTTGTTCCATTTTTTAGAAAATCTATAGAACATAATTAAGTTTACACACAAAAATAAACAATCTTTGTTGGTTACGAGGGATGGGAGGTGTCGGGGGGGGAACTAAATACACAACAGATAAGTGGTAACTTTGGTAAAGGGGAAGACAGTACACAATACTGGGGAAGCCAGCACAACTCATATAAGGAAAGGTCATGGAAGCGCCATAGACACATCCAAGCTCCCTGAGGGACTGAAATGCTAGGCGGAGGGCAGTGGGGACCATGGTCTCAGGCAACACCTAGCTCAACTGGTGTAACACAGTTTATAAAGACAATGTTCTACATTCTATCTTGGTGAGTAGCATCTGGGGTCCTAAAGGCCTGTGAGCAGCCATCTAAGATACTCCGCTGGTCACACCCCTTCAGAAGCAAGGGAGAATGAAGAGAACAGGATACAAGGAAAAGATTAGTCCAAAGGACTAATGGACCACAGCTACCACGGCCTAAACCAGACTGAGTCCAGTACAGCTAGATGGTGCCCGGCTACCACTACTGACTGCTCTGACCAGAATCACAACAGAGGGTCCTGGACAGAGCTGGAGAAGGATGTAGAACAAAATTCTAACACAAAAAAAAAGATCAGATTTACTGGCCTGACAGACTGGAGAAACTCCAAGAGTATGGCCCCCAGACACCCTTTTAGCTCAGAGGTGCAGTCATTCCCAAGGTTCACCATTCAGCCGGGGATTGGACAGCCCCGTGAAACAAAACAGGACTAATGAGGCACAGCAGTCCAGGGACAAGGACTAGAAGGCAGGAGGGACAAGAAAGCTGGTGATAGGGAACCCAAGGTTGAGAAGGGACAGTGTTGACATGTCGTGGGGTTGTTAACCATTGTTGTAAGGCAATATGTGTACTAACTGTTTAATGAGAAACTATTTGTTCCGTAAACCTTCATCTAAGGTACAAAAAAAAAGAAAGAATTATCTATGTGAGATCAAACTGACAATAGCAACTCAAAAGGTTTGATGGGAAGCCTAGAGGCCAGTGAGTTGAAGATAATGGTGATGGAATAATTTGGAAAAGGATGGTGAGAATAGCAGCACAACTGGAAGAATGTAATTGATGTCACTGAATTGTACATGCAGAAATTTCTGAAATGGTGTATCTTTGGCTATGTATACTTTCACCAAAAAAAAAAAAGATCCCCCAACGTGGAGAAGGGAGAGTGTTGACATGTCATTAACCAATGTCATAAAACAATATGTGTACTGACTGTTTAACGAGAAATTATTTGTTCTGTAAACTTCACCTAAAGTACAATTTTAAAAAATTAAGAACTCTGTTCACCAAAAGGCACCATTAAAAGAGTAAAAAGGCAAAAAAAAAAAAAAAACCTTTATCGATTTAGTCATCATTATGAACCTCAACTACTATACAATGCTGATGTCCTCAAGGGTTACTGAGGTCCCTAGGGATGTTTAGCTCTGCCAGAAGGACACCTGAGCACTGTGCTTATTTATTTATTTATTTTTGTATCTACCTTTAATAGTTTTCCTATTTCCTCATTTGCAGAATTGAGATTTCTTCTTGATGTCAAGGTGGTCTGCCAACAAGTAGCCCCCAATATCTCCTCTTCTAATTTGCTATTTGCTAATCTACTATTCACTAGGAAACCAAATAGCCAAGTGTGCTAAAATTGTGTGTAAGGTAAGAGTAAGTGGAATAACTTCAAAACACTGATTTTATGAAATCTTCAATACATGAATTTTGTGAAACGTAGTTTCACTCTTCAAATACCCACCTAAGCCTACTTTGAGGATCCCATTACCTTATGACTAGTTGAGGCTGTTAGATAAGTGACCTTCCAATAAATCACACCAATATAACTACCATTCTCTTTTTTACAAGCAGAGATCAAAAATCTTTCATGTTGTTATTTATATAAGGTGTTGCATCCATATAAACTCTTCTGGGAAACAAAACAAAATATCAGTTTTGCCTAAAAATGTATCAGCAAGGGAGGAAAACCACAGAGAAAATGCTTAAAGCATCAAAAATCTCAAGATCAAACAAAACCTGAAAAATTCTTAGCTATAAAAGGATTTTAGCTAGAACTATGGAATTTTTCTTACTTTTCTTACTTTTATTATCTGTTATGGATTGAATTGTGTCCCCTCCACCACCACCCCAAAATGTCTGTCAACTTGGCTAGACCATGATTCCTAGTATTGTGCGACTGTCCACCATTTTGTCATCTGATGTGATTTTCCTATGTGTTGTAAATCCTACCTCTATGATGTTAATAAGGCAGGATTAGAGGCAGTTATGTTATGAGGCAGGACTTATCTACAAAATTAGGTTGTGTCTTAAGTCAATCTCTTTTGAGATAAAAGAGAGAAGAGCAGAAAGACAGGAGAACTTCATTACCATCAAGCAAGAAGAGTCAGGAGCATGTGTCCTTTGGACCTGGGGACCCTGCGCCTGAAAAGCTCCTAGACCAGGGGAAGACTGATGACAAGGACCTTCCCCTAGAACCGACAGAGAGAGAAAGCCTTCCCTGGAGCTGGCACCATGATTCAGACTTCTAGCCTCCTAGACTGTGAGAGAATAAATTTCTGTTTGTTAAAGCCATCCACTTGTGGGACTTCTGTTATAGCAGCACTAGATCATTAAGACATTACCCTAGAGTCAATTCAACCTAACAATGTTCATTGGACAATTCCTAAACTCAAGAAATTTCCTAATATTTATTACATTGGTAAATTTCACTTTAACCACCAGGAAACTACATTAAATTAACTGAATATCATACGTCATCTGATTAGAGTACAAGTATGAATTAGAAACTTGCATTAGATCATGGCTTGTTTTAGCAGATATTCTGGAGACTGGAACAGACGCAATGGTTGTCTTCCATCACTGTTTTAGACGTGAAAAGTAAGCTACAAACACCTCAGACAGAAGATATAATGATTTCTTCCATAGTTTTAATATTAGCACAGAGACAAAACTTAGTAATGATGGAGTATTTCAAATAACCCACTATTTGCTAAAAGCATTCAATAAAATTATTGACTAAACTTACAATTTTCTCTCTCAAAAGGAAAGGGCTTTACTACTATAAACTTAATTCCAAGCATTAAATGATTGGTGACATGAATGTAACAAGAACCTTGGCAGAAAATTACAATTTCATAAAGTTTTTACACTGAGAAAAGAGGTAGGTCATAGTCAAATAAGTAAGCTTATTATTAATAAATTTCAAAACATTTAAAGAAAAGTAAGACATGATTGCATGGCCAAGGATTCTACAAGAATATAGAACTCATAAGGATAGGCAATTCTAGAAAGTGAAGTTCATTCATTGCATTTCACAGATATATATTAAGGGCCGGGTATTTTTCTAGACCACCGGGATACAGTAGTGAAATTTTCTATACATAATCAGAGATTTTTAGAAAAGCATGAGAAAATTATTAAAGTTGCAGTCATGAACAGCAGGGAATCTATGGGGACATATGTACAAGAATGATGCTTTAAAAAATAGCATTGCAGAGAAATACCTACAAAAACAATGGCCAGAAGGCTAAGGCCCAGTAAAAGAAGGAGCTAAAAAAAGCCGCTAAGAATGCCAAAAAAGAAAGAGAGACAGGGCAAAGAACAAAGAAAGAGAAGGTCAAACTCAGAGTACAGCTTGGGAGAAAAACAGAATGATATTAACATGTGTCGGAGACAAAATTACCTGTGCTCTTTCCAACCAGACAATAATACAAAGAAGGATTTACAACCAAAGAGAGTTCAAGCTAGGGTAAGTAAGCTTACATCTTAGGATATATTTAGTTCTCTGGTTCCAGAATAATTGTATTTTCAGAGTTCAGAAACATAATTTGATCACAGATTCACTAATATACCATGGATTCTTACCAAATTTTCAGCTAGTATGATTAAATCATCAGAGAGCCCCGGAGGCACAGTAATGAAGTGCTCAGGTGCTAACGAAAAGGTCAGAGATTTGAACTCACATGCCGCTCCAGGAGAGAAGGATGTGGCAGTCTGCTTCTGTAAAGATTTGATGCCTTGGAAACACTGTGGGGCAGTTCTACTCTGTCCTATAAGGTCACTATGAGTCAGAATCAACTCAATGGCAAGGAATTTTTTTTTATGATTAAATCATAGTTCAAAAATATCTCAAGCTGGAAAGATGGACCAAAACCAACAAGGTGGAGTTCAAAAGAAATATAATCATCTTGCAGGATTGGTTTACCAGGTTTGAAGGCTTAGGACCACAGTCTCGTGGGACAACTCAGTCAATTGGCACAACATAGTCTACAAAGTTTATGTTCTAAATCTTAGTATGGTAAGTAGCGTCTGGAGTCTTAAAAGCTTGCGAGCAGCCGTCTAAGATACAACTTTTGGTCTCTAATCATCTGGAGCAAAAGAGAAAGAAGGAAACCAAAGACTCAAAGAAGAAACTACTCTACAGGACTGATAGCCCACACGAACCACATCCTCATCTATCCTGAGACCAGAAGAACTAGATGGTGCCCAGCTACCATTACCACCCATTCTGAGCAGGGACACGATAGATGGCCCGGATAGAAAAGGAGAAAATTGTAGAACAAAACTCTAGTTCTTACAGAAAAAATTTAAAAATTTTTTTTAAAAAAAGGCCAGACTTAATGGACCAGTAGAGACTAGAAGAACTCCTGAGACTACTGTCCTGAGATACCCTTTAAACTTTGAACTGAAACTACTCCCAGAGGTCACCTTTCCCCTAAATAATACATTGACTCATAAAATAAACAATATCACCTATGAGTCCTCTGCTCCTTTTTAAAATAAATAAATAAATAAGTGATCATCTATATGAGACCAAATGGTCAACATTTACCCTAAAGCACAGATGAAAAGGTTGGCGGGGGGAGGGCGGGGCAGAAAAGCTGGATTAATGGAAGCAGAACAACCAGAACGGAAATATGGAGAACGCTGACACAATGTGGAAAATGTAATCAGTGTATAGAAATTGTTAATTTGCTGAAGGGAAACCTGATTTGCTGTGTAAACTTTCACCAGAAACTCAATAAAATATTTATGTAAAAAAGGTGGAAAAAATAAAAGGAATGTAAGGTTTATGCATCAAAGTTTGAAAAATAATAATGAAGAACAAAAAAGCAGAAACAAATTTCCATCAATCAGCAAACAGATAATAATAAATTCATAGAAAGGAAATGTGCAGCAGTGAAAATGAACTAGAAGTACACATAACAACACAGATGAATCTCATCATGTTCAATGAAAAAAGCAGTTTGAAGAATATATTTCATGTAATACTGCTTATATAAAATTTAAAAACATACAATATGATATATATTGCTTAGAGATACATATGCAGCAAAAGTATAAAGAAATACATAATCACAAAATTTGGAATAGTGGTTATTTCTTGATAAGAGGGAGAGAAGTAAGATTGGGGAGAGGTATCACAGGGACCTCAACTATATCAGTAATATTCTGTTTTGTAAGGTAGATAACATTTACCTTTTTCTAGTTTTAAATATTTTACAACATATCTTAAAAGAATTACATAGTTACATTACGGGAAAGACCTAACTTGGTAATATTATTTTTTAAAGATTTCACATGAGCCAAAAATGCAATGTGCATTCTAAAAAGATTATGGTACTCTTGATACAAGTATGGTATCCAGATCATGGGAAATAACTGACCTACTGTATTCGTTATAGTTAACCACAGAATATTCTTTCATTCTTCGCACTGCATTGTAAGCAGGGCATTAACAAAACAGAGTATTTCCAATGACCAGAATGATGAAGAGTCTAGAGACCATGATCTCAGATAATCCAGCAAAAGAAGTGAGGATGTTGTTTTGCAGGATAGTAAGACTGGAGGGAGTAACTACATAGTTGTCTAAATAGAAAAGCAAGAGTTAACAAGGACTTGGAAAGTCAGAAAGCTAAGTATCTCTCCTGTGTACGTCTGTAGATTTTGTATTTTCATATTTATCACATTGTACTGAACTGTAATCGCTTGCTTAAAATGTTCTACAAAGGTAGCAACTATATGTCTTATTGATCGTTAACACCTTTGCATTTATCACAATTCTTGACACTCAAGTATTGCTGAATAAATAAAAGCACTTTCTAGATACTTCAGGAGATATAAAAATGAATAAGACATAATTCCTGCCTTTAATGGGCTGTTTATAATCCAGTACATGAATAGTTTTGTTTTCTGACTGGTAACCCAGTATTAAATGGCTATCCCTTCATTCTATTTAGTTTAGTATCGCTATTAAAATCATGTAAATCTAGAACTGAAAAAGACTTAAAATATCATCTAGCCTATATGAGGTCATTAAGGTTCAGAGAAGATAAGCAAAGTAATTTACTTAAGGTCATTCAGCTAATTAATTAAGAACTAAGCCAAGGTGGTAGGAACAAAGGCATTCTGATGCCCAGGCCATTACTACTTCCATCATAAAGCCTCATTCCTATGGACCAAGTGAGAGTTCCACTGGAGCTGTGAGCAATAATGCATAAGATGGATATGAGGAATATGAGTCCTCTTCGTAGCTACAATGATCTCAAACTAATAGATTAAAGATCCTGAAAGATGCCTCTAATTAAAAAGTCACAGTCTACCCAAATGGAATGAGAAATCCCAGCCATGGGTCTCATCCTCTTAGACGTACCCCTATTAATTCAATTCTCCATTATTATAACCAGAGTTGGGTTGTCAAGCACCATCCAATTATTATAGCCATAATTGGGTTGTCAAGTATGTTAAATGTAACAACTATTCTCGCTATTTATTCTGCTGAACTGAAAGCTTTTAATACATAATTGCCCCGATTTGAAGAGAAAATTGAGAGTGAGTGTATGTATATGTAATAAGAAATTTATAACGCTGTAGTCTAACTTCTTGATAGTTGGCATAAGATAAATCAGTTTGAATCCGAGGAATTCCCAACTTGATGCATTTTCCAGGAACCTAAACATATACACACACACAAACCAACTGACATTCCAGCATCCTCCTTTCTCCCTTCCTGATGAGGAACTACATGGGAACCTAGCAACATAAAAAAGGTAAAGATACAAAGACTCATTCCAATCATAGATATTTAAAATTATTGGAATTTGCTTTTCAACTCTGAGCAACTTATAAGGATCTATGACTTAAAGACAAAAGCCTAGACTTTCCATCATAGAATTATAGGAACTATAAAAATGACTTCCAAAGAATCTTTACAGTTCTAAAATAAGAATAAATTAGAAAAGTTTACTCCAAGTTCCTTGAATTGCCTTAGCCATGAAGGGGTTTCATTTGGAATGGTTATAGCCTTCACTTATTAACTCCCTTCAACTCAACTTATTACATTGGCCAGACACGATTTTACACACCAACATTTGCATTCAAATGCATTTCCATAAATAGGAAGGGATGACTTAATCCTTGTTCTAGAAACATATAACAAGTACATCCTCATAGGAAATAGGTGAAACTAAAATTATGAAGTTTATTTTTAAAGGTGTAGAATTATCTATCAACCTTAAGTCAACACTGAAATACAGCTAGAAAATGGAGAAGGAAACCAAATTTCAGCATGCCTAAAAACATGTTTTTGTTTTTTTTTAGGAGAGGGGGGAAAACACTTTCCATTCCCTTTTTCTCTATATCCTTTAAATATAATTCTTCCTGTGTCGATAATAAGAAATTTATAGATACATTTAAGTAAGTTTCTCATCCAACTCAATTTCATAAACACTGTGGGATTCAAAGATGAGCAACACATAACCTCTATCCTCAAGGAATTTATCATAACGCAGTAAGTAGGCAAGAAAACTTCAAGCAGAATGTGTATATTCTGCAGCAGAACTACAGACAAAGTACTATAAGGAAAATGAGTAATTCCAGCTTGCCAAACCCACCAGAAAACAAAGTTAGTTTCCCCCTGCTCTCCTCCTTGTAGTCACCTTACAACCCCGGGTTTGTTATCTTTTAGACACAGAGCTTTTCTTCCCTAATCTTCTATGCTGGCTCCCTTACTATGCTAGCTTTTCCCCATCTTGTTCAATGCCACTTTCTTCTACTGCCCATACATTCCAGATGGTTTTTAAAACTGCTGCTATGATTGCTTTTATTTACATCATCATCATTCAACCAAAAGTTGCTGCTTATGAAATGTTACTAGACTATCTAGCAAAAATAGGTACGAATGTTTCCATTTGAAAATAATACAATAGTTTTTCAACAGCCTCTGAAGGCCAAGTTGTCTCAAAACACATGCATTTTCTAAGATTACTAAAAGATTTAACCATATGCAAAACCCTTTTCCTCTGTTGGATTTTTCCCCTTAAGCTTTGTCTTTCAAGGTCAAATATGTTTGAGTGAATAAACTGGTGATGGATAATAATCAATATCAGAAACTTTGTATTTCTAAAGCTTTTTTTACTTATAAATACTATTTTAAAGAAAAGAGCTCACAGAAGAACTCTTTTGTAACTTAATTACAAAATAATAATTAGTTAAATTATATTGCCTAACAGCACAAGGAAATTAATATGCCATCCCATGTGGAAGTATAAGACTTTGAAAATGCTCAAGTTTGTTCCAACTATTCTCTTGTGTAGCCTAGACAGTCTCTAACAAAGGTAACACTGAAAGGAGATCAGAGTGGTGATCATCAACGCAAATGGCAATGACCTCAGATTCCCTAAGGGTACACAGTTCTGGGTCAGCTCCCAGGAGTATGAGTCCAGAGAGACACAGCCATTCCCACCTAATCTCCAGGTCATTCTTCATTCATACATGCTCTGAGGAAATGAGGTTGTGTTTCAATGCTATTGAGAGGATCATGAACCAAACTAGATACCCAAACACACTGTTGTCTCATTCTATATCTACATCTGATTCATTCATCTTCTTTCTCTTTTTTTTTTTTATTTTTTTATTTTATTGTACTTCAGGTGAAGGCTTACATAACAGATAGTTTCTCATGTAACAGTAACACACATGCTGTTTTATGACATTGGTTAACAACCCCACAACATTTTAACCCTCTAAATT
>NW_004443984.1:921514-937408 GCF_000243295.1 Trichechus manatus latirostris
AGTTCTTTATCTCTTCATTTGATGTTCTAGGGTTTCAGGATTGTTGATTCTCTGTTTGGCTTAGTTTTTCGGATCTTTGTTGTGGAGGGACGGCGTGGTGTTTCTGCCTAGAGCGCCATCTTGCCGGAAGTCCTGGAGTGGTTTTTTTCCATCTTCTTTCTCTTTGATACAGTCTCCAGACTAATACCTTATTCTCCAAGTAATATTATCCTATAAGAAACCCTATCAGAAATAACTTTCAAAAAAGTTCTAAAAAAAATAATTATAAATTGCTTTCCTGGGTTATTTAGGCTCTAAGAAATTTTTAAAACAATATAACCATAAGAGGCCAGTGAGAACTACAATGTCAAAAAAAGCTTTTATTCCATAATTAAACAGATATTTTTATTTTTTCTCCTTTGAAGAAAAATAAAATTAAACTTTTACAATTGTAAACAATATAAACAAACTCATTCACTAATTCAAACAAATCCATGCACTGATTCAATAAACGTTTACTGAACATATCCTAATATTTTAGGCACCCTGCTGAGAGCCAAGGTTACAAAAAAAATTAGATACGACTCCTACCCGCAAAGAGCACGCATTTATTAAAAAAGAAAAAACAAAAAACAGGAAGACCAAGCAATTGTGTAGTAATATATGCAAAAATTAAGCAGAGCATAGAGAAAGCGCATTTAAACCAGCCAACAAAAAAGGTCCCTCAGAGACATGTCCAATATAAGTGGGATCATACAATATCTGTCCTTTTATGACTGACTTATTTCACTCAGCATAATGTTTTCAAGGTTCGTCCATGTTGCAGCATGTATCAGGACTTCATTTCTCTTTATGGTTGAGTAATATTCCGTTGTATGTATATACCACACATTGTTTATCCATTAATCTGTTGATGGATACTTAGGTTGTTTCCATCCTTAACCTTAACAACTTCAATCTTTTATCTCTTTATCATGATGTTGCTTATTGGTCCAGTTGTGAGGATGTTTGTTTTCTTTATGCTGAGGTGTAATCCATACTGAAGGTTGTAGTCTTTGATCTTCATCAGTAAGTGCTTCAAGTCCTCTTTACTTTTCAGCAAGCAAGGTTGTGTCATCTGTATACTGCAGGTTGTTAATGAGTCTTCTACCAATCCTGATGCTGTGTTGTTCTTCATAGAGTCCAGCTTCTCAGATTATTTGCTCAGCATACAGATTGATAAGTATGGTGAAAGGATACAACCCTGACACACATCCTTCCCTGACTTTTAACCACGGCAATATCCCCTTGTTCTGTTTGAACGACTGCCTCTTGATCTATGTACAGGTTCCTCAGGAGCACAATATACTCTAAGGTATATACCCTGAAAAAAAAAAAAAACCAAATCCATTGCCATCGAGTCAATTCCGACTCATACCCATTGCCGTCAAATCGATTCCGACTCATACCCATTGCGGTCAAGTTGATTCTGACTCATACCTATTGCCATCGAGTCGATTCTGACTCATATGAGACTCATAGCGACCCTACCGGACAGAGTAGAACTGCCCCACAGGGTTTCCAAGGCTATAATTTTTACAGAAGCAGACTTCCACATCTTTCTCTTGTGGAGCGGCTGGTGGGTTTGAACTTCCGAACTTTCGGTTATCAGCTGAGCACTTAACCACTACACCACCAGTACTCCTTCTGGTATGTACCCTAGGGACCTAAAAGTAGCAACAAGAACAGATATGTACACCTATGTTCATAACAGCACTATTCACAATAGCAAAAAAGTGGCAACAACCTAAGTGCCCATCACTGGATGAATGGATAAACAAAATGTGCTACAAACATACAATGGAATACTACTCAGCTGTAAGGAGAAATGAAGTCCTGATGTATGCTGTAACATGGATGAACTTCAAAGACATTATGCTGAGTGAAATAAGTCAATCACAAACAGACAAATACTGTAGGACCTCACTTATATGAAATGACAAGAATAGGTAAATATATACAGACCAATGGTTATTAGTGGCTACCTGGGGCAGGAGAAGGGAGGAAGAGAGGGGATCATTTTCTGGGAAGTAGTGAGTTTATGTCTATGGTAATGGGAAAATTGGCATTGATTAAAGGTAATGGTTATACAATTTGACTAGTGTAACTGATATCACTAAGCTGTACACTAGAAAGGGCAAAATGGCAAATGTGTTATATATAATTCGACAACAAGAGCAAAAAAAGAAGAAGATGCAGTTACTGCAACTACTTAGGTATGACCAGACACCTCAGGGAATTAGTTCTTTTGGTTCAAAGGCTTAGGATCATGGTTTCATGAGATTCTCCAGTCAACTGACCTAACATTGTTTTTAGAATTTTTGTTCTAACCCCCAGCTCAGTGAATAGTGCGTAGAGTCTTGAAAGCTTGTGAGTGGCCATCCAAAATACAACTATTGGTTTCTATTTGCCTGGAGCAGCAGAGAAAGGAGGAGACCCACGAAGTAAAGAAAGAACTGGACTGCAGGTCCTACTGCCTCCATGAACAACTGCCTCCTTTGCCATGAGACCAGAACTGAATGGTGTCCAGCTACCATTACTGAATGTTTTGATCAAGGATTCAATAGATGAGTCCTGACCAAAAGGTAAACAGAATTTCAAATTTCTTATAGACTCCAGACTTACTGGACCCATAGAGACTGGAGGGACCCAGGAATCTGTTGCCCTGAGAAAACGTTTGAACCTTGAACCAAACCTATCCCCTAAAGTGATCTTCAGATTAAACAATAGTTTAGCTGAATTAATAAAGAATGTTTGCCTTGAGCGAATATTCGCTCTTTTAAAAGAATAATCTATATCAGAACAAATTGACAAGAGTAACTCTAGAGCATAGATGAGTAGTTTATGGGGCAGTGAGTCTAAGTCAATAGTGGTGAAACAATATGGGGAGAGCAAGGGAGACTGGTGACACAATGTGAAGAATGTAACCAATGTCAATGAACTGTACATGTAGAAATTGTTGAATGGGTATATGATCTACTGTGTATATTTTCACAAAAAATAAAATAAACTTTTTTAAAAAAGTAATATGGTTTCAAAAGATGTTATCAGTTTTAGTTGCTAACAAACATAGTACAATATTTGTATTTCATGTTTAACAATGATAGGCCAGTAGAAGAGTGTGGGCTTAATTCCCCCAGCTCTAGTCAATATAATTTATTATGTATCGGCACCCTTTTAATGAGAGAACAAAACAGGGGCTTACCATCTGCCTTTGGCTGATCATTTATGCCAAATAAAAAACTGGATTTTAAAATACACTGGTATTATAATAGACAGAAAATCTGACTAGAAATTAATGGCATGCAAAAATATATAGCCATTTCTCTTACAACACCTTTCTGGTAGTATCTTAGAATTTAAAAAATAACGTGGGATTGCTACATGTTTAGTGATACAATTACTGCCACAAAAACGATATCAGGATATCCATAGGAAAAAGAATGAATTTGGACCCATACCTCACACCACATACAAAAATTAACTCAAACTAGCTCAAAGACCTAAATATAAAACTATAAAACTCTTAGAAGAAAATGTAGGTGTAAATCTTCATGACCTTGGATTAGGCAATGGTTTCTTAGAATTGACACCTAAAGTATAAACAACTGGGAAAAAAGAAAAAGACTTTTTCAAAATTAAAAACTTTTGTGCTTGTGCTTCAAAGGATACCATCAAAAAGTGAAAAGATGACCCAGAGAATACAAGATATTTGCAAAGCATATATCTGATAAGAGTCTAGTATCCACAATATAGAAAAAACTCTTACAACTCAACAATAAAAAGACAACCCAATTAAAAAATGATTTGAATAGGAATTCCTCCGAGAAAGATATGCAAATGGCCAATGAGCACATGAAAAGATGCTCAATCTCATTAGCCATTAGGGAAAACAAACCAAAACCACAATACTAGGATAGCTATAATTAAGAAGAAAAAGTAAAACCACAGAAAATGTGTGTTAGCAAAGAGGAGAAGAAATTGGAACCCTCATCCATTGCTAGTGGGAATGTAAAACGGTACAGCTGCTTCAGAAAACAGTTCGGCAGTTCCTCAAAAAGTTAAACATAGAGTTACCATATAACCCAGCAATGCCCACTCCTAGGCTTACACCAAGAGAACTGAAAACATATATTCACACAAAAACTTGTACACAAATGTTCATAATAGTCAAAAAGTGGAAGCAGCCCAAATGTTCATCAACGGCTAAGGGAAAATACTTCAAGCACACTTAACACCATATTCATGTAAGGTCAAGTATCATAGGAGTTAAAATAAACAGCACCAGAAAATGCATACTTATCATATAGGAGAGCCCCCTTTAGCCCTCACTCAGAACACATTTAATTTATCAGATGAATTATAAGTAGAAGAGGTTATGATTCTACCAGATATATACATTGAGAGTAAAGTAACATCGTACAACGAGAAAGAAAATACGCAAAAAGATATAAGAATGTATAAGAAACAACTCAGAAAAAGAGAGCTTAGCATAACTAGTAAAAGATGTCTGTGTCTGTCTTGAGCATTATGCTCTTTTAAAAACTATTTATATGTGACCAAATTGACAACAGCAACCCAAAAAATTAGATAGGAACCTTAAGAGTCAGTGAATTTATGTTAATGGGGGAGGAACAACTCAGAAAAGGAGGGTGAGAATGGTTACACAACTCGAAGAATGTAATCAGTGTCACTAAATGGTATGTGTACAAACTGTTGAATTGGTATATGTTTTGCTGTGTATATTCTCAACAACAACACAGTGAATAAAATTATATTAAAACAAAAAAAGAATTGAAAGCAGGAACACAAACAGATACTGTACACCAATATTCACTGCAGTAGTTTTCACAATAGCCAAAATGTGGAAACAACCTAAATGTCCATCAACAGATAAATGGATAAACAACGTGTGGTAAATACATACAGAAGACTATTACTCAGCCATAAATAGAAATGAAGTTCTGATATATTTTATAACATGGATGAACCTTGAAAACACATTGAGTGAAACAAGTCAATCACAAAAGAATAAATATTATATGATCCCATTTATATGAAATATCTAGAATAGGCAAATGTATATATACATTAGTGTATATACACTAATGTATATACACTATATGTATATATACATATAGTGACCCTATATGACCCTATATATATCTGAATTACTCCAGACTCTACCATACTCCTAGCCATTCTTCACACTACATACAGTCTACTCTTTCTTAAGTAATGCTTTCTTCGTGTCTTGCCTATAGAACTCTTACTGCTATTTTCAGTTCAAGTTGTTTTTCTTCCAGGAAGCCTTCCCTAAACACTAGCCCTCAGTGATCCCCCATATTCTCATTGGAAGTTAGAGAGTTTTTTATACTATATAATCCAGCATTTAATTAAAGTCTTCTTTGTTCTCTATTATTTGCTGTGTATTACTAGACTGCAAGCTCCTTGAAGGCAGGGTTTATATTCTAAGTTTCTGTATCTCCCACAGTACATAACAAGGGGAATTTCATAGTACCTGCTCAATAAATACTATTTTTAGATGACTCCTACTGTGAATTACTTTGTAGTTATGTAATTATTAAAACTTTACCCATAATTCCCTAATAGTGGAATTCCTAAAGTGTATTTATTTAAAAATTGCATAAAGGCAATTTCAGTAATACTGATTGCAACCCAACAGAAAGATTAATTTGTAAAGCAACTGAGACAAACAGCTCAACCTGTGACAGTTTCAAGAAAAAGTTCTTGTTCTTAGAGCCCTGTATTGTAGGTCTGCTGAATAAGCCAGCAGTTATTTACTTTCAGTTCTTCAAAACTAATTTTTTCCATACAGCTGTGTTTACTCACACCATGTCTCATTTATGCTAGAAGTGTAAAACTGCAGAGCCCAGACATGGCTTTCTCTTCCTTTTATATTTTTCCCTTGCCTTTGTTATTTGCCTTTCTACAGTTTGCTAGCCAAAGCTGTAATTAGTACCCCACAGGGATCTATACTTTTCTAATAAAGAACAGTCTACCAAACAATGACATGTACACACACACAGCCATGTGTGTTCCTAACAAATTAACAATATTTTACACATGCAAGCCTTCAAAGGTTTTTCACGGCCAAATGGGAGCACTTTACATGGCAGTTGCAACTGACTCACAACACTGCAGACTGATTCATCCCTTTCTCTTACTGTACATACTTCTAACTGCAAGAAGGGAAACCACTCATTTGAGACTGAGTAAAATTGTGAATACAGTTCCTAAAGTAAACCTTAGTAAGTAAACCACATCTGTAAAAAAAAAGTTTTTCTCAAATTACTACAAAATTTGTGATGCTTGTTATATAATTGTCCACTGTGAATTTTTCCATAGTCATAGTTTGCAGTCAAACAGATTAATTAATGCTTCTTAAGGCAGCTAAAGGAGCCCTGGTGGCGCAGTGGGCAGTGGTTAAGAGCGTGGCTGGCAACCAAAAGCTCAGCAGTTTGAATCCACCAGTCGCTCCTTGGAAACATTATGAGGCAGTCCTACTCTGTCCTATAGGGTCATTATGAGTTGGAATTGACTTGACAGCAACAGGTTTGGTTTTTGGTTTTAAGGCAGCTAAAACAGACAACATACATATGTAGGCTCTGGATCCTGTTCTACATTCCCTTCACCATCCAGTCTCCTCTGACTCCCACTCAGTGTCACCTCTTTCACTCACTGGTCCCCACAGCTTGTCATTAGCCCAGACAAGCTCCCATCCACATCTATTCAGTAAATGGAGGAGAGCCAAGTAGAATAGTTAAACCATCTGATTGTAATGAAAAAACCAACTCAATTGTTACACATTTGATTTACAAGTATAATTCAAGTAGGAAGAAAAGATTTACCCCTTCCCCATTATAACAATATGAATAAAAATCTTTCTTTGTACAAATACCCACTATAACTGGCCTATGTACTTGCCTTAGCAATTGTTACTACTATTAACAATAACAAACAACCTACTTTACTGAAAATAAGGGCCACGGACCCTTGGAAGTTTTGGAGTTTATAACAAGGGGCTCAAAGGTCATATGCACCAATACCACATGTAGACTGAATAACGGCTTTCCAGATACTACTTTTCAAATGTATGTTGATGCTGTTACGATTATATTTATATAATTATGATTAATAAAACACATTTTAAAAATTTACTGATTTATAATAGTTTTGTTATTAGATATTTTGTTAATCAAGATTCAAATTACAACTACTATTACATGATGATCCACTAAAGTATTTTACCTTACAAAGGAGTCTACATAACTAAAGTTGAAAATAACTTTACAAGGCTGGGCGACCTGCATTGGTACTGTGTCTAATTCATCTTTTTGTTCCCAGTAACACATAATAAACGTGATTTTGATCTAAACTGAATATGGCTTTAAATACGGGTCTCTAAACCACCCTTCTGCATGTGTTTTTCAAGTTGGTAACAAATTTTTCAGCCTTAAAACTAGAAAACCTGTGAAGTGTAATATAGAAATATTAATAGATTGTATGAAGTTAAAATCTTTTCTTAGAAAATGTTACTCAAGAACTAAAAATTTACCACACTAACTGGCATGTCTAATCTGTAAGATTCTGCTATAAATGTGACTGAAACATCACCACTCATCATTGGCTCATGCAAACATTGGTTAATAGAAAGTTCAGGATCTAATGCTAAACAAAGGGGTTCCTTGCTTTGAGGAACAGCAATCTCACACAAAACTATTTTCAATCTCCTTTTGGAAAAAATTAATCATCTTAAAATGGCAGTTATGCTTTGCAGCAAATAAGAGCATTAATATTGATTTGTCTAAAACAGGTGCCGATGGCACTTTGTTGTTTAGCATTTTTCTACAATGGTGATAAACAGCACAGTGTGAAACAATGAATTTGCCCTAATCATTTGCTTCAGTTATAACAATACCAAAAGCCTATAACATTTTTAAATGGAATTAATGAATATGTCTTACAAAATAAGCATAAAAATACGGAAGAATAAACTGTAAACAATTAAAATAGCGGTTCTGCAAAGAGGGGTGCACATCAGAATCATTATGGAACATGTTTAAAATATAGATGAACAAGTCTCAGCAAAGAAATATGAACAAAATCTTTGAGTGTTTTTTTAACAGCTCCAAAGGTAGTTCTAATATAAACCTTCAGTTAAACCTGAGTCTAAATGGTTGTTAAAGTACAGTCCCCTGACCAGTAGCATCATCACCTGCGAAATTGTTAGAAATGTAAATTCCCAGGCCCAACTCTGACACACTGAATCAGAAACTCGGGATGATGCTCAGCAATCTCTTTTCACAAGCCCTCCAGGTGATTTTGATACATACTAAAGTTTGAGAACCTCTGCTTTAGACTATGGTGTCCACCCATTCTTCATTAAATCTGTAAGATGAAAATGTGACTTAACTAATACAAACATACTTAAGGCACTGTTTTCTAATTGAAAAAAAATTTTAGTTTTGTCTTAACTAATTATTAGCACTAATGTGACTTTCACTGGAAAACAGTTCAAGTCATCAGGTTCTTAGATCAGGCTTCCTTTTTAACACAAATAAAGGTGATACCTTTCTTTGATGTACCTGTATTAGATAAGCGATCCAAAGTTAGCATGCCACTTTGTATACTCTAAATCTGGTCTCTGAGGAGCAGGAGTTTCTCAAGTTAGCTGATTAATTGCGACCTTTGAGATGGCAAAAAACCCACATGGTTTTCCTTCTTGACTTTAATTTTAAGAATAAATGATGTTGTGGTGGTGAAGGTTGTGTGTCAACTTGCTGGGCCATGATTTTCAGCAGTTTGGTAGTTATGTAATTATGTAATTTGGTAGTTACATAATGATACAATTTGGCGGTTACGTAATGATACAATTTGGCAGTTACATAATGATACAATTTGGCAGTTATGTAATGCTGTAGTCATCCTCTATGATGTGATCTGATGTGATCAGCCAATCAGCTGTAAAGGGAATTTCCTCAGGGGTGTGGCCTGTATCCAATGTATATATGGACGTTCTGGCAAAGCTCGCTCGCTTGCTCTGGATCCTGCATCTGACTCATCATAATCAGACCTCTGGTTCTTGGGACTTGAGCCAGCAGCCTGCTACACTACCTGCCTATCTTGGGATTCATTGGCCTCCGCACCCTGTGAGCCAGCAGTCTGCCGTCCTACCTGCTGACCTTGAGGTCATCAGCCCCTGCAGCTATGTGAGACAGGAGAAGCCTCCAGCCTGATGCCTGACTCGTGGACTCGGGACTTGCCAGCCTCTACAACTACATGAGCCATTTCCTTGAGACAACTCTCTCCCTCTCTCTCTCTCTATGTATATATACTTCACTGGTTTTGCTTCTCTAGAGAACTCAGCCTAAGGTAGGCGTCTAGTTTCAACTATCAACTTACAGAAAAAATAAAGAAACTGATAAACCCAACTATGGAACTGAAATCAGCAAAATCCTGACTCAATAGAAACTACAGCATAAATAACCTAGTTTATCAACAAAACATATTACAAGAAAAAAAAAAAAGAGAAAAATCTGTAGATTAAAGGAAACTTAAGAGCCATTATCAATCACCTACAATGTATAGATCTTATCTGGATTCTAATTCAAGCAAATATTTTTTTAAAAAAAGATGATATTTGAGATAATTGGAAATTGGAACACTGACTAAATATTTGATATTAAATAATTATTGTTCATTTTTAGGTGCAATAATGATATTACAGTTATTTTCTAAAGAGTATTATCTTTAGAGAAATACCAAATTATTTACATATAAAACAATATGATGTTTGGGATTTTCTTCAAAATAATGCAGGAGGAGGAAAAGTGGGTGGAGGTAGAGGTAAACAAGACTGGCCATGAGTTGATAATTGTTGAAGCTGGGTTATGGGTACAGGGGAGTTCATTATAGTATACTGTCAATTATTCCTTTATATATTTAAAATTATCCAAAAAAAATTTTTTTAAGTCTTAAACCTAAATGAAGTTAAAAGACATTGGCAAAGCTATGATAGCAACATTTTCTCACATATTTCCTAAAATACTGAAATCAGGAAAAGATTCAAAGTAGGTTTATTTGGGACTTCCAGAGCTTAAAAATACAAATCTAAATACTGTACTTTGCAATTTAAGAAAAGAGATGGCTAAAGTACACTCATTACGAGCCGCTCAGCTTCCCTAAGTCCTTTTAATTCCCTAAGAAAACAAGTATATGACAAGTATTTTACCATCCCAGTGTCTAGGTCCATATAGACAATTATGTTGATGACCTCAGCTGTCCAAGGTGCAATTAAACTATTGTAGTGTGTATATATGTGCTCATTCTTGCCTTAAGCCACTCTATCAACTTCTTCCTAAATGGGGTAATGGAAAAACCACAGCTGAGGTCTTATATGAAATCTGTCACATTGTTTCCAGGAAAAGACAAGTTAAGTCTTTATCTTCATCTCATTTTACACAAGTACAAAAGAGAAGAAATGGGCAAAAAAAGGGAGAAAAACTTCCAGAAAATAGCCCTTGTCTGGAAATAGTCATCTTCCAAAATGTACATAATACACATAATTGATAACTAATACCATTATTGTGGATATAGTATATTTACAAATACATTATTGAAGAAATATAATAGGTGGTTATCTACCTGCATAGGAATGTTTTCCTTTCTCCTTTTCTGCATTTTCCAGATGTACTACAATGAACGTGTATCACTTTGAAAACCGAGAAAATAAATAAATAAAAAAGTGTCCCTCCACTCCAGGGAGGGAGGGAAATTTATTTTACCATATTAGGTGGCAGTTTATAAGTATAAAGTCTCATTACATAATTTAACTTGGCCCATTTTAATACAGCTACAATTTTTAATTCAAACCCTTGCTCATATCCCTCATATGAACTAGATACCTCTTTCTCAGTTCTCCTCATGAGTGAGGAGGCAAGGTCAACTCTTTTTGGTTTCTCCATAGGTTGATTTCAAGAGATAATCTTCAAGCCGCTTCTTAGCTTCTTAAGTACAGTACTCTCCAGGTCTCCTAATTTTCCCTAAATATTCATAAACTAGTCTCTTTTTCCTAGGCAACTTCTGTAGCCTAGGCCAAATTACCTTAGTGGCTATCCTCTCTTTCAAGTCTTTTCTAACTGATTTGCTTCTGCTCTGTTTTTGTACTCCTTTCAGTCTCCTGCTTCATTTCCTCTAACACACATCAAACCACTGTGTTATTTGGTATTATTTTTGCTCAATCTCTGCCCCTACTTCTAAGCACCAACTCACTGGGATAATATGAAATAAATGTATTAGGCTGAACCATAATAAAATTTTAATTTCATATGATTCAACCTGATGTTCAACCTGATATCAGGTTCGATGTGATTATTAATTACAGGTAAGGTAGGTTTTTATAAACATCTTATCTCAATAATTTTAAAAAAATAACTATAATACCATCCTTGGTAAATTGAAGAGGTTAGTGTTTCTTCACCTGGCCTTGATATACATGTGTGAAAACTGCTAGGTGCCTACCCAAGCGTGTCTCCCCCTTTTTCTTATTAACAAAACTCCCATATAATAAAGGACAGAATGTATCCAACTAAAAGACTATATTTCCCAGCTTTCCTTACAGATAGATGCAGGCAGGTGGATATAAATAGCAGTCATTGCCCTTTGGCCTTCTGCCCTTCCCCCTACTGCCTTCTTGTCTTGAACACAGATGGCTGGCTGGGGTGTGGACAGCCATCTTGTGGCCTTCAGAATAAAAGCCATCAGTTAAGACTGGCAGAGCATAAAGTTAGGAGACTGAGTCGCTAACTTCACTACACACACATACACATCCTACACACACACATATCCAACACACACACACACACACACACGCAAAAGGAGACATGTACAAAAATGTTCATTAGAGCAATGTAATGTATATTACCAGAAAATGGATAAATTAATTGTGGAATAGTCAAACAATGGAACATTATACCATAGTAAAAGTGAATCAACTACAGTTACATGCAGTAACATAAATGAATTTCTTAGAAACATAGAGTAAAAGAAGCAAATAGCAGAAGAATTCAGCAATATAGCATTTTTACAAACTTCAAAAATAAACCGTACTAAATGGCGTATTTTTAAAGAATACATATACATATGTTGGAATCGACTTGACGGCAACGGGTTTGGTTTCTCTGTGGTGTATATATACATAAACATGTATATATATCATACATATAATATAGTAAAAGTATTTTTTAAATGAATGTAAAATATAAAATTAATGGCAGCAGTTATCTAAGGGGAGGCAGAAGAATGGATGGAGGAACATAGGTAGACACAATAGTACCAGTACTGTCTAGTACTGGTAATGTCTAGTTCTTAAGTTGGATGGTGGGTTCATAGGTATTTCTTTTACTATTATACTTCCTAAATTACATTTTATGTTTCCTATATTCTTTTTCAATGTATGTGTCAAGTGTCATTTTAATCAAATGTCACATATTAAGTGCATAAAAATAGTATGGATGAATATTAAGTGATGATTTAAATCACTAAAAAAAGACATTCCACTGTTGCTACACTCAACTAGTTGCTACTTCAGAGTTTCAATAACCCATTCTCAACACTTAGCGGAAGTAAATATAGTACTGTCCTTAGCAGTTTTCCAAGAACTGTTCATTTGCTTTGTTGTCTCTCTTAGTATGTATCAAACTTCTCTTGCACAAACAAACTTCCTACATGATTTGAGACATAGTAAATATAATATCTACAGTATAAATAGTATAGAGACTAAGGTGTGACAATTTCCACAAGTTTGTTTTATAAGGAATCTCCACATAAGGGGAATGTTTAAAGAGAATATGAAAAAACATCACATTTGTAATTATTAAATAATTCAATTTGTAGCAAATCAGTGGACTAATATAACTAAAACAATTTAACTAGTTAACAGGAATATAAAATACCTTAAAATCAAACATTAAGATGTCCAACCTATTCTGTGGGATAGCTAGAGTAACTATATTTTTAATGGTATCAAAACACTGGAAGAGCTCTAGTGGTATCAAACAAAAAGAAAGTCATTCATCCTCCAGGGATTAAGAGGATCATTTAAGATTCATAAATAAGTCAAGAATTTAAAGTTGCACTTATCCATTAATTTGGCCCCCCTTTTTACATACCCCCAGCTGCTCCATTCCCATTCCTGAATAATTATGCACCCTCCCTTGTTTCGCTTTTTGTTCTTCCACCACACTCTGCATATCATATATCTGCATATATCTGATAAGGGTCTAGTATCCACAAAGCATAAAGAACTCTTGCAACTCAATACAAAAAGAAAAAAATCTCAATTTAAAAAATGGCAAACACTTGAATAGACATTTCAGGAGGCCAATGGCCAATAAGCACTTGAAAAGATTCTCAACATCATTTGTCATTAGGAAAATGCAAATCAAGCCATAATGAGATACGTCACACCCACTTGAATGGCTATAACCACAAAAGGGGAAAATAACAAGTGTTGGTGAGGATGTAGAGAAATTGGAAACCTCATACACTGCTGGTGGGAATGTAAAATGGTCCAGCCACTATGGAAAAGAGTTTGATAGTCCCTCAAAAAGTTAAACACAGAGTTATCATATGTAACCCAGAAATTCAACTACTAGGTATATACCAAGAGAAGTGAAAACATATGCCCACACAAAAATTTGTAAATGAATGTTCATAACAGCATTATTCATAACAGTCAAAAAGTAGAAACAACTAAATGTCTGTCAACAGATGAATGGACAAACAAAATGTGGCATATCCACACAATAGAATATTATTCTGCAATACAAAGAAATATAGTACTGACATTCTACCACAAGGATGAACCTTAAAAACATTATACTAAGTAAAAGAAGCCAGGCACAAAAGGCCACATATGGTATGATTCCATTTATATGAAATATCCAAAATAGGCAAATCCATAGTGACAGAAAGCAAGTTAGTGATTGCCAGAGGTTGTGTGGAAGGAAAAAAAGGAAATACCTGTTAATGAGTATGTGGTTTCTTTTTGGGGTAATGAAAACGTTCTGGAATCAGATAATGGCAATAGTTGCACAATCTCATGAATATACTATAAACCATTGAATTGTATACTTTAAAATGGTAAATTATATGGTATGTAAATTACATCTCAATTTTTTTAATTTCATGGGAACAAAAGCTGTTGCATATGGTGAAAAGAAATGTTCAAAGTGAGAGATAACAAAGGATCAAGTTCTGACTCCGCCATGAGTCAGTCAAGTCACTCTAAATTTTAGGGCCACAGTTTCCTTATCTCAAAATGAGGAAAATTGGGCCAAATGATTTCTGGAGTCTCTTCCGGATTTGACCTCTAATTTTAACCAAATATGATAAACATACAAATCTAACAATTCAAAAACCTAAAGACCCAAAGATAAAAATAAAGGAAGTGAGAATTAGACTTGGAACAGCATGAGAAGGGAATGAAAGAGAAACAAACCATTTAATAATGAGAGAAGTAAACTGCGTGAGTCCAAGAAAGCTAGGTAAAAGATATTTAATTAGATAAGGAGTAGTGAGCTACAGCCACTCTGTTTTTTGGTTGATATATTTCTTTTTTTTTTTAATTGTGGTTTAGGTGAAAGTTTACAGAGCAAATTAGTTTCTCATTAACTACACATCTTATTTTGTGACACTGGTTGCCAATATGCCGCTACGTGTAAACACTCTCCCCTTCTCGACCCTGGGTTCCTCATTTCCATTCGTCCAGCTTTCCTGTCCCCTCCTGCCTTCTCGTCCTTGCCCCTAGGCTGGTGTGCCCACTTAGTCTCACATACACAGCTGAACTATGTGTGTTACTGTTTGTTTTATAGACCTGTCTAATCTTTGGCCGAAGGGTGAACCTCAGGAATGACTTCAGTACTGAGTTAAAAGGGTGTCCAGGGGCCATACTCTTGGGATTTCTCCAGTCTTCATCAGACCAGCAATCCTGGTCTTTTTTGTGAGTTTAAATTTTGTTCTATATTCTTCTCCAGCTCTATCTGGGACCCTCTATTGTGATCCCTGTCAGAGCAGTAGGTGGTGGTATTCAGGCACCATCTAGCTGTGCTGGACTCAGTCTGGTGGAAGCTGTGGGAGGTGTGGTCCATTAGTCCTTTGGACTAATCTTTCCCTTGTGCCTTTGGTTTTCTTCATTCTGCCTTGCTCCAGACAGGGTGGGCCATCTTAGGTGGCCGCTCACAAGCTTTTAAGACCCCAGATGTTACTCACCAAGGTAGGATGCAGAACAATTTCTTTATAAACTACAGTTGAGCTAGATGTCCCCCAAGACCGTGGTCCCCAGCCCTCAGCTCAGTAACTCGTTCCCTCAGGGAGTCTGGATGTGTCTATGAAGCTTCTATGACTTTGCCTTGGTCAAGCTGTGCTGACTTCCCCAGTATAGTGTACTGCCTTACCTTTGACCAAAGTTATCACTTATCTATTGTCTAGTTAGTGTTTTTCCTCCTCATCCCTCCCCCACCCCTCGTAACCATCAAAGATTGTTTCTTTCTGTGTGTAAACCCTTTCATGAGTTTTTACAACAGTGGTCTCATAGGATATTTATCCTTTTGTGATTGACTTATGTCACTCAGTATAATGCCCTACAGATTCATCTATGTTGTGAGACGTTTCGTAGATTCATCATTGTTCTTTATTGTTGTGTAGTATTCCACTGTGTGTATGTAGCACATTTTGTTTATCCATTCATCTGTTGATGGGCATTTAGGTTGTTTCCATCTTTTTGCTATTGTGAACAATGCTGCAATGAACATGGGTGTGCATATGTCTTTTCATGTGATGCCTCTTATTTCT
>NW_004443984.1:937508-992978 GCF_000243295.1 Trichechus manatus latirostris
TATGGTATTTCTATTTCTAGCTTTTTAAGGAAGTGCCATATGGTTTTCCAAAATGGTTGTATCATTTTGCATTCCCACCAACAGTGCATATGAGTTCCAATATCCCCGCGGCCTCTCCAACATTTGTTTTCTGTTTTTTTGATTCATGCCAGTAATGTAGGTGTGAGATGGTATCTCATTGTAGTTTTGATTTGCATTTCTCAAATGGCTAGTGATCTCGAGCATTTCCTCATGTGTCTGTTAGCTGCCTAAATGTCTTCTTTGGTGAAGTGTCCATTCATATCCTTTGTCCATTTTTTAATTGGATTATTTATCTTTTTATTGTAGAGGTGTTGGATTTTCCTGTAGATTTTAGAGATTAGACCTTTGTTGGATATGTCATAGCCAAAAAAATTTTCCCAGTCTGCAGGTTCTCTTTTTATTCCTTTGGTGAAGTCTTTTGACGAACATAAGTGTTTAATATTTAGAAGATCCCAGTTATCTAGCTTACCTTCTGGTGTTTGTATATTGTTAGTTATGGTTTGTAAGCTACAATAACTCTTAAGGAGAAAATTTATCTACTTCATGGAAGCTCTATTTGGGGAAGATGAATCTGCCAGGAAAAACTGGAGAAGAAAAAGACTAGAGGTAAAAAGAGCAACTGAACAGAACACACCTAGCACCCAGGTCTTGGGTTCTAATACCACCCTCCAATAAAAGAACCAATAATACATATGCATTACTCCTTGAAGAAATGGGTGATTCTAGGACTGGGGCAGGAAATATACAAGGTGAGCCTGGAGCATCTTGTAGTGCTAGAAAGAAAGTGTTAAAACACACACATGCATGCAATGATGGGGGTATGTCAAAGGGACACAGGAGGCAATGGAAAGAGCCACCAATGGCCAAATTGGAACAATATAGGCAACAAAATAAATAAAGTAGCATTGGATTATAACCCAAAGTATATAGGTATGAGTTCATAATGATATAAAGAAGTGAATCCGTACTAATATATAAATAAATGATTGAATAAGTAAATAAATGGGGGAAATAGACAATTTTCCCATGTAGAATTGCAAATAAGTTATACAGATACTCCACTCTGAAAGGAGTTGGAGCATTACCCCCTACTCCTAAAGCATGGGCTACACATAGTGACTTTCTTCCAAAGAGTATAGTCTGGAAAAGGAGGGGGAAGAAAAGAGGAACTTTACAGTGGCAAAACCTGAAAACCTATCTCAAGCCAGATGATTAAGGTTAACATCAACAGTGATAAGGCATACTGATATCATGTACCCTTGATAGGACGTAAGGGGAATGGTACTTTATCTCTGTGGTCTTATTCCGAAAAACACATTACTCCAGCCTAATCATGACAAAAAAAATCAGATAAATCCATTTAAGGGATGGCCTACAAAATATCTGACCAGTAATCTTCAAAACTACCAAGGCTATCAAAAACAAGCAAAGTCTGAGAAACTGTCACAAACAAGAGGAACCTAAGGAGACATGACTACTAAATGTAATGTGGTATCCTGGATGGGATCCTGGAACAGAAACAAGATATTAGGGAAAAACTGAGAAAATCTGAATAAAGAGTGGACTTCAGTTAATAATAACTTATCAATACTAGTTTAATAATTATAACAAATGTCATAAGAATATCAGATGTTACTAAATAGACAACAGAAAAGTGGTAACTTTGGTGAAGGGTAAGATAGTATCCAATACTGGGGAGGCCAGCACATCTTGTCCAGGGCAGGATCATGGAAGCTCCATGGACATATCCAAACTCCCTGACGGGCCGAATTACTGGGCTGAGGGCTGTGTGGACCATGGTCTCCGGGAACATCCAGCTCAACTGAAATAACACAGTTTATAAAGAAAATGTTCTACATTCTACTTTGGTGAGTAGCATCTGGGGTCTTAAAAGCTTGTGAGCGGTCATCTGAGATACCCCACTGGTTCCACTGCGTCTGGAGCAAGGGAGAAGGAAGAAAACCAAAGACACAAGGGAAAGATTAGTCCAAAGGACTAATGGACCACAGCTACCACAGCCTCCACCAGACTGAATCCAGCACAACTAGGTGGTGCCCGGCTACCACCACCAACTGATCTGACAGGGATCACAATAGAGGGTCCCAGAAAGAGCTGGAGAAAAATGTAGAACAAAATTCAAACTCACAAAAAAGACCAGACTTACTGGCCTGACAGAGACTGTAGAAACCCCGAGAGTACGGCCCCTGGACACCCTTTTAGCTTAGTAATGAAGTCACTCCTGAGGTTCACACTTCAACCAAAAATTAGACAGGCAAATGAAACTAAAGTGGCATACCAGCCCAGGGGCAAGGACTAGAAGGCATGAGGGGACAGGAAAGCTGGTAATAAGGAACCCAAGGTCAAGAAGGGGAGAGTGTTGACATGTCGTGGGGTTGGTAACCAATGTCACAAAACAATATGTATACTAATTGTTGAATGAGAAGCTAGTTTGTTCTGTAAACCTACATCTAAAGTACAATAATAAAAAAAGAATATAAGATGTTAATAATAGGTGAAGGAGCCCTAGTAGAGCGATGGTTAACTGCTTGGCTGCTAACCATAAGGTTGATGGTTTGAACCTATCAGCAGTTCCACAGGAGAGAAAACTGGTGATCTGCTCCCATAAAGATTTGAGCCTAGGAAACCCTATGGGGCGGTTCTACTTGTCCTATAGAGTCACTGTGAGTAAGAATCAACTCAACAGCACACAACAACAACCAATAATAGGGGAAACAGTGTGGGGTATACAGGAACTCTGTACCATCTTTGCAATAATTCTGTAAGCCTAAAACTGTTCTAAAATTAAAAGATTGTTTTTAAAAAATTTGTTGCTAACATAACAACCTAGCCCCGGGCTAGGTTAGCTGTCTGTCAGTGAGAATGCAGACAAAGGGACAAAGCCAAGAAATATTAAAATGAAAGACAGAACACAATAACAATAAGAATATGATGGCGAAGGATATAAAGAAGTGAAACATTAACGTGAAGTTTCAAGTTCGGGAAAGAGAAAAATATTGTTGCCATTATAAAAAACAATGAAGCAGGAAAGATAAGACTGGCAAAGTGAGGCTGGACTCAGAAATGCCTACTAAATACCTTCCTCTTTCCCCTCTTAAGCATGTTCCTCCTCCTGTATTTAATCTATACTTGTTAACAGTAGTACTCTTCATTTATTCATACATCCATTCGCTTATTATGTCAGGCACTAAACTAGCCACTAAGGACTTAAAAGTGAATAAAAAGACATGCGGTTCTTGCTCTCATAGTCTTAACAGTCTAGCAGGGAAGACAAAAATTAAACAAGAAAGTACAAGAGTACTTTACTGGGTATTACAGAGAAGTTTAGAATGCCAAGGTTAGGTAACAAGCAAACCTAACTACAAGCCGTGTCCCTCAAACAAAAACCTGGGTTTCTCCTTGGCCTCATGTTACACAATCAATGCATCCCTCAAGTGAAATTTAACCTAACTCCTAAATATCTCTTAACTTAGTCCCTTCCACTGCCACTGCCTAGGTTCAGGCCTGAATAATCTTTGTTCTGGTTTAACACAGTAGCCTTCTATTTATTTAGTCTTCTGCTTACAGTTTCAGCCCTCCTCCATTCATCTCCACAGAGCCAGAATAATCTTTTAATATAATATAATCTGCTCATAGCATTCACCTATATAAAATTTTCTAGTTTAAATTCCTTAATATAGCATCTATGATTCTTCATGATCTGACCTCTCACTACTGCATCTCTCTTTACACCACTTAACTCTAGGGCACAGAATTACTCAAAGTTCTGCTAATATGCCATTATGTTTCCCCTTTTCAAGCCTCTGCACTTGCAGTTCCCTCTGTCTGGAAAGCTCTTCACACACACCCCTTTGCAACTGGCCTGGTTAATTCCCTAATGTCCTTTAAGAATCTACTAAGATCTTGGAAGATCTTCCCTGGCCACTCCCTGGCCCCTGGTAGAATTTGCTTTCCTTCCTTGGTTTTTCTCCTCTGTAATCCCATAATATCCTGTGCATACCTCCTTGCACTACAGAACTATGCCTACTCTGACTGCTGGTTTCCTTGAGGGCAGGAATTGTGCCTTACTCATCTCTGAAATCTCTACTTCTAATACAGTGACTGGCAAAGAGTAAGATACTGGATGGATGAATGGTGGACAGAGGAGATGACATAAAACATCCAAGAGGAATTACTTCACAGGCAGTGAAACAACAGAACTGGAACATGGGCAACAGGGTTAGAAAATACAGATCTTAGAGTTAACAGTTTCAGGTAGTAGTAGAAACCCCAAGAACAGATAAAATCTTAGAGCAATAAACAACAAAATACAGAGGAAAAGGTAAAGAGTTTCTCAACGTGTAAAAGGATCCCTTTTTACACTAAAGTAAAACCAGTCATCTTGGTCACAAATTTAGGATAGAACATTGTCTCTGATGAGAATCAGTGACATATCATTTACCATACCTGTTTTTCTAGATGGTTGAAATATAGAAGAGAAATCTAAACCCAAATCTCATAATTTGTGTATTTTAAAGTTTAGTAATAAATAGGAGCAAACAAGCATAAAAAGACCTTTTTTAACCAATCAGTCACATGCATTAACCACATCTAAGATTTCATATTTCTCATAACTATAAGGAATATGACAAAGTATAAGACTAGTACCAGCACTTAAATTTACAGTCTACTTGGGAAGATGTCATATACAGGTGAAATGATACAAGGCGGTATAAGACATGTCACACATAGACACACACACAAAACCCAAACCCGTTGCCATCAAGTCGATTCTGACTCACAGACAAGTGTAAAAGTTTTCAGAAAATAATTAAAGGAATTGCTTTGGATAAGAATCAATTTCCTTAATTTATCTTTTCAAAACTTGGATTTTCATAAGTTGAATCTTCCTAAAAAGAGACCCAGTGTATTTATAATGTAATTACATAAAAATCAGAACAGTGTTGCTTCTAGGAATGGATGGGTGGGCAGGGATTAACTGAGAAGGGACTTGAAGGAACTCTCTGAGATTATAATGTTCTATATCAGTGGTTCTCAAAGTCCCCAGACCAGCATCATTAACATCACTGGGAACTTCTTACAAATGCGAATTCTCAGGCTCCACCCTAGATCCACTGCATCAGAAACTTTGGGGGTAGTGCTCAGCAATTGGTTTAAAAAAGTCCTCCAAAAACAGAAAATCACTATTAGAACACCACAGTAATAATGACTGCGGGCGAGATTCCCTGATGAATGCCAAAATTCGTCTGTGAAACTTTAAGGAGAAACAGTATATTTGCATAGCCTCAAAGTATCTTCCTCAAAATATTTATTAATTATTGTGCTGGTTTTAACATATGCCCACAAATTCTTTGACGCTCTGTCCTCCAGGAAGTAGGGATTGATTCCCTTTCTCTTGAATGTGAGCTGGACTTAGTGATTTGATTCTTTGGAAAAGAATATGGAAAGGTAAAAATAGCAACTTTACAATGGAGAAAATTGGCAGATACTACATTAACCGGTAACCATTTGTACTGATATCACATACCCCCTGATATGATGTGATGAAAAGGAAACATCACCTCTGTGGTATTCTTCCCAAAAATCTTTAATCTGTCTAATCATGAAATAAATCAGACAAACCCAAATTGAAGGACATTCTACAAAATACCTAAAATTCTACAAAATACTCTTTAAAAGGATCAAGGTCATGAGAGGCAAAGAGAGACTGAGAAACTGTCAAGAATTGGAGGAGACCGAGGAAATGTGATGAAAACACTGGTGGTTCAACAGTAGAATTCTCGCCTTCCACGTGGGAGACAGCGTTCCTGGCCAAAGCATCTCATGTGCAGCCACCACCATCTGTCAGTGCAGGTTTGCATGTTGCTATGATGCAGAACAGGTTTCAGCTGAGCTTCCAGACCAAGAGGGACAAGGAAGGAAAGCAACCTACTTCTGAAAATTGGCTAATGAAAACCCTATGGATCACAATGGTCCAGTTTGCAACTGATCATAGAGAGGCGCAGGACCAGGCAACATCTTGTTCCTTTATGCATGGGGCACCATGAGTCGGAGGCTGACTTGATGGCAGCTTACAACGAGAAGGAAGTATGACTACTAAACATATGTGGTATCCTAGATTAAATCCTAGAGTAGAAGAAAACACAATAGCGGAAAAACTGGGGAAATTCAAATAAAGACTGTAGTTTACTTAATAGTATTGTACCAATGTTAATTTCTAAGTTACGATAAATGTATCGTGGTTATGAAAGATGTTAACATCAGGGTAAGCTGGGTAAAGGGTATGTGGGAACTCTATACTATCTCTGCAAGTCTTCTATACATCTGATTTTGATGCATACTAGTCTGAGAATCACTGGTCTCTATCATGTTCTATACCTTGATAGGGATATAGGTTACACAGGTATATGCACTTGTCAAAACTTACTGTTTCCTTTAAGAGCTTATGTAAATTATATCTAAAATTTAAATAACTGTAAAAATCTAATCACAAAATATTTCCCCTCCCCCTGCCCTCACCTCTAACACACAAAATTTTGAGAACTAAGTTGTTACATAATAATGGTAACTATTCCTTCTAGAACTGGTAGAGAGAATGCAGTTAGGAACTCTGAAGTTAGTCAAGTATTTTTTTACCAAACCAAAGACATTAATTCATGTAGGTAAGCGTCTGTCTATACATTAAGAGCATTTCATGATTAAGGTTAAGAATGACTCTCTAAAGTATATTTATTTCAAAAAGTAAATCAATTATGAAAACTTAATGAAGAGTATTCAAAGCAAGATCCAGAACATACTAGAAACTCCCTCCACTCTCAATTCCTCTTTAACTGTGCTAAGATACATCCACATCTCAAGTAGGTTTCTCAAGTATGTATAATAACAAAAGGTACCAATACCTTGTAATATCAAAACAAGGATTTCAAGAGACTTTCAGTGTCATCCTTAGCAAAAATTATGAAAATATCCAAGTTGTCTCATCTTTCTATTCTGTAACTAGATTCTCACTTTTTCTTTCCATCATTTTAAAATAGAGACAACTGTTCTCTCACTTAATAGGGCCTTGTTACTCAGACCAGCAGAACAGTCACCATCTAGGACATGCTAGACTGCCGAATTCCAGGTTCTACCCCAGACCTACTGTGTCAGAATCTGCATTTTAACAAGATCCCCGGGTGATCTGTATGGAAGTTAAAGTTTAAGACATACTGATACAGGACTTTAGCATGATTCTGCACAAAAATATTAAATAAGAAAACCATAGTAAAAACTCAAATGTTACAACAAATTATAACATACGAAAATCTGAATAGGATGAAGTAAATATTTACCACTGCCCCACCCATAATAGAAGGGGTATCAAATCTAATCATCATGCTATAGACCAGTTTTGAAGTCAGTTGAACTTGACCTTAGACAAGTTACTTCACCTTTCTCAGTCTGTTTCAATCTGTTTTCCTCTTCTTCCTTTCTGCTTGTGGAACAGAACAAAACAGACTCAAAGACAAATGCTGCCACTTATTCATCATCAAAATATAATGAAAGTGCTAAACAGCATATTTGAGCTGGCAGAACAATCAGTGAACTTAAAGATAGGGCAATTGAGATTATTGAGTCTGAGAAGCAAAGAGAAAAAAGAATGAATAAAAAGTAAACAGAGCCTAAGGGAATTGTGGGACAACATAAAGAGGACCAATATACACATTATGAGAGTCCCAGAAAGAAAAGAGAGAAAGGGGCAGAAAGAATCTTTGGTTTTGGGCAGGTGTTGCTCATTTGGTCTCATATACTTGACTGAACTAAGAAGCACATTCCTCACATGTGTTATTGTTTGTTTTACATGCCTGTCTAATCTCTGGCTGAAAGGTGGACTTTGTGAGTGGCTTCAGTTGAGTTAGCAGGGTGCCCAGTGGCCACAGTCATAAGGGAGAAGTGAAGTCTTGATACATGCTACAGTATGGATGGAGCTTAAAGACACTATGCTGAGTGAAACAAGCCAAACACAAAAGGACAAACATTATATGACCTCACTTATAAAAAAAGACAAGAAAAGGCAATTCTATAGAGAACAAAGTTTATTAGTGGTTACCAGGGGCAGGAGAGATGGAGAAAAATGGGGTTAATGGTGATGGAAAAATTGCATTGATTAAGGGTAGGGCTACACAGCCAGTTATTTTAATTGCTGTCCATAAGTTGTATACACCTGTAAAAAACTGAATTGGCAAAAGTTCTGTGATAGATATATTTACCAAAAAAAAAAGGTGGGGGGAGGTTGCTGCTGAGGCTGCTTATGTACAACCAAACACCTCACGGGATTTGGCTCCTTGGTTTGGAGGTTTAGGGTCATGATTTCACGGGACATCCCAGTTAATTGGCCTAATAACATGTTTAGTGCTTCTGTTCTACCTCCTAGTTCACTGTGTAGTACCTGTGGTCCTAAAAGCTTGCAAGCAGCCATCCAAGGCTATTCACCTGGAGCAACAGAGGAAGAAGGAGAGTCAGGAATAGGAGGAGGATATGGAATGTGTGGCGAATTGCCTCCATGAACAACTGCCTCTTTTGCCATGAGACCAGAAGAACTAGATGGTGCCCAGCTACCATTATTGAATATCTTGATCAAAGTTTCCATAGAAGAATCCTGATCAAAAAGGGGAAAATGCAGAATAGAATTTCAAAGTCTCATGGACTCTAGACTTTCTGGAGCCATGGAGGATGGATGATCCCCTGAAATTATTGCCCTAAGATCATCTTTAAACCTTAAACCAAAAATACTCCCTGAAGTCATCTTAAAAACCAAACAATAATTTAGCTTAACTAGTAAAAAAGGTCTGCCTTGAGCATTATGCTCTTTTAAGAACTATCTGCATGGGATCAAATTGACAACAGCAACTCGAAAGATTGGATAGGAAACTTAGGGGGCACTGAGTTTATGTTAATGGGGGAGGAACAACTCAGAAAACGAGGGTGAGAATGGTTGCACAACTTGAAGAATGTAATCAATATCACTAAATTGTATATGTAGAAATTGCTGATGCATGTTTTGCTGTGTATATTCTCAACAACAACAACAAAAAATTTAGAAGAAGAAAAAGAAAATGGTATTACAAAATCATAACATGAGAAGCTTTAGAGCAGAGTGAAACCATAAAAATACAGGGAAAAAAAGAATTATAGCAGTGTGTCCAGCAGTTAATTATTAAAAATATTATGCATATTTTTCTGAATTTTGTGACGTGTGGTTATTTGTCAGTTTTTTCAAATATTTGTTGTGATTTATTTTCTCATTCCAAATAAATATTTGTTTGCACCCCTTTTATATTCTTTTTCTTTAAAAAAGCCCCTAATTACATAACTTCACATTTCACAAAGCCTGGATATACCCTACCCTGGTGGCATGGTGGTTAAGAGCTCAGGCTGCTAACTAAAAGGTTGGCAGTTCAAATTCAGTTGGAAACCCTACACTGTCCTATAGGGTCGCTATGAGTCAGAATCGACTTGACAGCAATTGGCGGGGGGGGCGGTGGATTAAGCATTTTGAATATTGATGGAATAAGTTAGCCTGTGTGATATTTTTGGTAATAATGCATTAAAGACATATTTAAAGATCTTACTCCTATCACAGATCTTGGGTATTATTAATCACAAGGTACAATATAATCCGTGGATCAAATTCAGAGGGATTTTATTTAGAACTTCTATTTTTTCAGACCATACTCAGCCAAAGAAAAATAACAGATAAAAAGGGAGAAGAAATAGAAAAGGACATCTAATGGATAGGTGGAACAGCTATTAAAAAAAAAAAAAAAAAGAGGATTCCTTTGCAATGATATCATCTACTTAAGCAGGATGGGATAAAGTTAAGCAGTGAGAACACAATCAACAATAATTCAGCAAGCTGTGGGTAACTAACAGTGAAGATGGTTGACAGAAAACAGGAGACCAGGCAATCAAAGATGGGGAAAAAATTGTTTAAAAAAACAGTCAAAGACAGTTTCTCAAAATGTTAACACAGAGTTAGCATAAACCTGTTCCCTTCAGTTGATTTCAACTCACGTTGACCCTATGTGTTACAGAGTAGAAATGCTCTATAGGGTTTTTTTAGCTGTAATGTTTATGGCAGTAGATTGCCAGGACTTTCTTCTGCAGTACTGCTGGATAGGTTCAAATTGCCAACCTTTAGATAAGTAGTCAAGCACAAACTGTTTGCACTACCCAGGGATGTTCTAGAGTTACCATGTTGTTGTTGTTAGGTGCCGTCGAGTCAGGTCCAACTCGTAGCAACCCTATTTACAATAGAACGAAACACTGCCTGTTCCTGTGCCTTCCTAACAATCCTTGATATGTTTGAGCCCATTATTGCAGCCACTGCATCAACCTATCTTGTTGGAGGTCTTCCTCTTTTTCGCTCATCCTCTGCTTTACCAAGTATGATGTCTTTCTCCAGGTACTGATCCCTCCTGATAACATGTCCAAAGTATGTGAGCCGAAGTCTTGCCATCCTCACTTCTAAGAAGCATTCTGGCTGTGCTTCTTCCAAGACAGATTTGTTTGTTCTTCTGGCAGTCCATGGTATATTCAGTATTCTTTGGCAACACCATAAGTCAAATGCATCAATTCACTGTCCAGCTTTCGTGTGCATATGAGGTGACTGAAAATACCATGGCTTGAGTCAGGTGCATCTTAGTACTCAAGGTATCATCTTTGCTTTTTACCATTCTAAAGAGGTTTTTGCAGCAGATTTGCCCAACGCAATACATTATTTCATTTCTTGCTTGCTGCTTCCATGACCATTGATCGTGGATCAAAGCAAAATGAAATTCTTGACAATTTCAATCTTTTTTCCGTTTATCATGAAGTTGCTTATTGGTCCAGTTGTGAGGATTTTTGTTTTCTTTATGTTGAGGTGTAATCCATACTGAAAGCTGTGGTCTTTAATCTTCATCAGTGCTTCAAGTCCTCTTCACTCTCAGAAAGCAAGGTTGTGTCATCTGCGTATCACAGGTTGTTAATGAGTCTTCCTCCAATCCTGATGCCACGTTCTTCTTCATATAGTCCAGCTTCTCAGATTAACTTGCTTAGCATACAGATTGAATAAGTGACACACACCTCTCCTGATTTAAACCACACAGTATCCCCTTGTTTTATTCAAATGACTGCCTCTTGGTCTATGTACAGGTTCCAATTAAGTGTTCTAGAATTCTCATTCTTCGCAATGTTATCCATAATTTGTTACAATCTACACAGTAGAATGCCTTTGCATAGTCAATAAAACACAGGTAAACGTCTTTCTGGTATTCTCTGCTTTCAGCCAAGATCCATCTGACATCAGCAATGATATCCCTCATTCCACATCCTCTTCTGAATCTGGCTTGAATTTCTGGCAGTTTCCTGTCGATATACTGTTGCAACCATTTTTTAATGATCTTCAGCATAATTTTACTTGCATGTGATACTAATGATATTGTTTGATAATTCCTGCACTTCGCTGGATCACCTTTTTTTGGAATAGGCACATATATGGATCTCTTCCAGTCAGTTGGCCAGGTAGCTGTCTTCCGAATTTCTCGGTATAGACGAGTGAGTGCTTCCAGTGTTGCATCCATTTATTGAAACATCTCAATTGGTACTCCATCAATTGAAACATCTCAGTTGGTATTCTGTCTATTCCCCGAGTCTTGTTATCATATGACCCAACAATTCCACTCCTACGTATATACCCAAGAGAAATGAAAACATGTTCACACAAAAACTTGTGCATAACTGTTCACAGCAGTATTATTTATAATAACCAAAAATGGAAGCAACCCAAATGCCCATCAACTGATGAATGGATAAATAAAATGTGGTATATCCACACAATGGAATATTATTTGGCAATAAAAAGGAATAAAGTACAGATACATGCTATAAAATGAATGAACTTTGAAGACATTATGCTAAGTGAAAAAAATCAGTCACCACATATCATATAGTTACAATTATATGGAGTGTCCAAAACAGGCAAATCCATAGAGACAGAAAGTAGATTTAATGGTCGCCAGGGGAAAGGAGGAGAGAGAAATGGGGAGTAACTTCTAATGAGTATGGGTTTTCTTTTGGAGGGGATGAAAATGTTCTAAAATTAGATGAAGGTGATGATTGCACAAGCCTGTGAATATACTAAAAATCCACTGAATTGTACATTTTAAATGGGTGAATTGTATGAGATGTTAATTATATCTCAATGAAGCAGTTTAAAAAATTTTTTTAAAAAAGCCAAAGCCAGAACATACACAAGTCGGGTGCAAAGTGGATTTTAAAGGAATGTCATTTAATATAATAATAATAATAGTTCCCATTCATTAAGTGCCCACTGTGGTAGACACTATGTTAAGCATATTATATATTACTCCTAATTTTTTCAAATGTACTAAATGCTCCTTAGAATTGAGGATGGTAAGACTTCATCCCATGTACTTTGGACATGCTATCAGGAGTGACTAGTTCCTGGAGAAGGACATTATGCTTGGTAAAGCAGAGGGTCAGCCAAAAAGAGGAAGACCCTCAATGAGATGGACTGACACAGTGGCTGCAACAATAGGCTTAAACACAGCAATGACTGTGAGGATGGCACAGGATCGGGCAGTGTTTCATTCTGTTGTACATAAGGTCACTATGAGTCAGAACCAACTCGTCGGCACTAACAACAACAAAGTTTTCAACAATTCTAACAGGTTAATGTTTAATGCTACGTTAAATGTTATCTAATTTTAACAGAGGAAGAAAGTGAGAAACAGGGAGGATAAACAGCTTAACGAAAATGCACACAGCTAGTTAGTATCAGAGCCAGGACTCTAAGCCAGGTCTGTGACTCCAAAGGTCTTTGACCCTATGACACATTTCCTGTCTGAGAAGCAAGGTCGGAGACTTGTATCAATAGCCTAGTTTTATATATCACCTTCCATAATCAATGCTTTGTGATACAAAGGACATCCTTTTTAACATTTAAACTTAGCTTGCTCAGAGCACCAGGTGTTCCATCTTGATCATGCCAATGTTTATTGCCACTGTCCTCAGCCTAACTTTGGATCTGATTAAGTGCTAGGATCTCCTCAAGCAAAACTCTAAAATAAAATTACAACAAACTAAATGGTAGCTCCTTAGGTAGCAAATGGTGGTAAGATTCAAAGAATAGGAAGAGAACATTTATTGAGAGCTATTTTGTGCCAAATTACTGAGCAACAATCTGAGATTATAAATCTGAAGTAAATAGAAAGCCCCCCCACCCCTAGCCTCTACCCCAACATCCCCTATTGTTTGCTCCTTTTGTAGATGGTAATGAGTTGTTCTGGGGTAGCTGTCGTCTCCCCTAAGGGTTGTATAGACTTGGTGTTGATCACATGCAAGAAGTGGGTTCTCTCTAGCTATAACCATAGACTAGCAAAACAGAGAATCCCTTTTCCTCTAGGCCTTCCCCTCTGAGTTTAGAGCAATCTGGATATGCTGGAGGTACTCCCAGGTAAGAAGAGTTAAAGATGGCTTCTGCCACTGGAAAGCAGATACATGTGTTATGGGTCAAGAAGAGAGGTATCCCAACAGAAGACCACAAACTGAAGAGAAATAAACTTTGTGTGTCAGATTATACAGGCGCATACTAGTGCTTATTTCCCTTTTGTATCTCTAGCCTTTAGTAAAGAACTAAACGTTCAGCCTAGTCTCAGCTGTGTACTACAGGAGTGTTAAGAGAAGACTCACCTCTGGGACAGAAAATTAAAGGGAAAGCAACATTCCCTGAGGTCAGCAAGAGATTCCCCGGGGGAAGGTGAATCTTTGGGAACAAAAGTCGTTGCTGTGAGCTCCAATTATTCCTCCACATGTGCAGAAGTTCCCTCCAAAGCCAACTCTGGAGGATACTGGCTTTTATTTATTGAAATAGAAAGCAGTTTTCCCTAACAAAAGCAGAACCATACTATAAACCCAGATCTATCTGACTGCAAAACCCATATCCTTATTGGTTGCTACATTACACTCTCTCTCTCAAATACTATTAATAGAAAACTATTCAGCAAAAACATAGGAGAGAATTATTTAAGAGGAAAAGGAGAAGGAAAGAAGGAAAGGATGGATTTCACCAATGCAATAAAAACACAGTGAATTGAAATCAAAGACAGAAATATTTAAATTAGTTAGCATAGTACCTGATAGTTTTAATTCAATAAGTGTTATTCCCTTCCTTAGGAACAAAGAGTATAAATTGAAATAGAAAAATGTTGTCTTAAGTTTTGGCCTTTGAAGAAGTTCAAGTATAATGGTATTAGAACTGATATCCAACAACAAAAAACTCTACATTTTCCAACTGAAAAATTACTCCATAGGTAAAAAGAACCCTGACTGGGATGACTATAAAATCATACTTCAGTTCTCTCTTTCAAAAAAAAGGGGAACACAATATCTCACTTCTCCAAAACGTATAAAAGCAAAAATATATTCAAAGGCACAAACTGCAAAATTATTTGTTTTTTTTAATGTACTTTACAATAAGGTACAATATCTTCGTGTAACTACTAAAAGTCACAAAAATTCAAGCACTTCAGATTTCAAATAGCTTGTGTACAAGTTCCCCTTCAAAAACACCCTCCCAACGATCTGCCAAACCCCTTCCTGTTTTTCAACCTTGTATGTTTACTTTCACATCTGCTGCAAAAGATAAAAGCAACAATGGGGACATCAACCACACGACTGTGTCCTATCAACCAGGAAATGAAGCCAGAGTTGCTGCGAAATGGGTCTTTAGCACACTCACACACAGGCTTAAAAATGTTATAGTATAAATCTGAAACAAATCCAAAGATCACCACTAGACAAAACCATGTTTTCTATACAGCTATTTTACATTTATTTATATATAATAAGCATATAGACACACAGACACCCAATTTAAGTAGAAAAAAATACGAATCATGACAAAAAAAATATCATTAAACCAAAGACTATTCTCCCCCATCTTATGAGGTCAGATTTTACCAAAGGGAAAAGAAAATTAACACTTACTGAGTGCCTATATGTGATAGGCACAGTGTGCGGATTGTTTTTGTCTATTATTACTATGTATTCTCTATAATGTGGGTATTATACTCGTTTTAAGGCACAGAAAAGTACTTTCACAGCAGCACAATTATTGAGAGATCATTAGCTTAAACAGGAGAAGGCGTGGATTCATCTCTTTCCTTCCCCACTTGCTGGTGGACATAAATGAGTGAAGGTGTAGCAGTAAAGAACAGTGGCTTTAAAGCCAATTTCCACTTGCTAATGGTTTGACTTTGGACAAGTTACTTAACCTTTAAACTCAGTTACCTAAAATATAAAATAGGACTAATAACACTTAATCCATACAGTTGTGGTGAGGCTTAAAAGAGACCATAATTAATAATGGCTAACATTTATCTGACACTAGGCACTGTTCTAAATACTTCATATATATTAACTCATTTAATCATCATAACAACCTTAAAAGGTAGTTATTTATATCATTCCCATATTAAAGGATGAGAAAAGTGAGGTACAGAAGTCAAGTAAACTGGCCAGGGTCACCTGTGTTAATAAATGACACAACTAGAATTTAAAACCAAGCATTTTAGCCTCAGAGCCCATACTCTTAACACCTATGTCATACCTGCAAAGCACAAAGTATAGAGCCTGGCTCATAATAAATCATCAATAAACACTAGCATTATTATTTTACCTGGCATATAATAGGCACCCAATAAATAGTGGCTGAAACATACTGAACTGAATAGAAAAGCCAGAATTTTAACCCAAGTTTTCCTCTTTGCCTTTTCTATAACTCCATATTTTTCCATGACACAGAGGCTCTATTCCTAAGTTTCTATGTACATGTCCAATCACTTCATTAATACTACTAGATCATTAAACTTCCTGAGGGCAGAAGTCATGTCTTCTACATTGTTGGTGATCACATATACCTATAAAGCCCTGCTATTATAGATGCTTGATTAATATTTATTAAACAAATGGTCATGCATTCTTCTCCTCAAAATCATCCCAAGAATTCTTGTCTCACTCAGAAAAAAATGCAAAGTCTTTAGCATGACCAACAAGGTGCTACATGACCTATTCCTTCTCCTACCTACAACCTCTCTGAACCCAGCTCCTACCATTCAACCTTAAACCACTTTGATCCAGTCATGCTGGTTTACTTGATATCTCTCAAACATACCAAACATGTTTAGTCTTTGTTCATGTTGTCCCATTTGCCTGGGATGTTATTCCCCCAGATGCCTTCATGGCTCCCTCTCTCACTCCTTTCAGGTCTCTGCTCAATCGTCACCTTATCAGAGAGGTCTTTCTGATCGCTCCATCTAAAGTATCTACCCCCCCATCCTCTCACTTTTTGTCCCCTAATTCTGCTTTTCCTGATCCTCACTAAAATCTAATGCCTTATATTTTACCTCTGATTTGTATATTTATTTGTCCCCTCCCACTAAAATGTAAGCTCCACAAAAGCAGATACTTATTTTCTACTTTATTCACTGCTCTATCCTAAAGCACCTAAAACCAAAAAAAAAAAAAAACCAAACCCGTAGCCATGGAGTCGATTCCGACTCACAGAGACCTTATAGGACAGAGTAGGACTGCACCATAGGGTTTCCAAGAAGCAGCTGGTGGATTCAAATTGCCAACCTTTCTGAGTGAAGCTCATAATCACTGGGCCACCAGGGCTCCAACTTTATTTACTGCTCTACCCTAACACACCTAGAACAGTGCCTGGTAAACAGTATGCAATCAATAAATATTTATTGAATGATTAAATTGTAGGCATATTAATTATCTATTGCTTCACAACAAATTACCCCCAAAACTTAGTGGCTTAAAACAATAAACGTTTATTATCTCACAGTTTCTGTGGGTCAGGAATCAAGGCATGGTTTAGCTGGGTGTCTTTGGCCCAGGGTCTCTTATGAAGTTGCAGTCAAGCTGTCAACCAGGGTTACAGTCATCTCAAGGCTTAACTGTGCCTGAAGAACCTGCTTCCAAGCTAACTCACATGGTTGTTGTCAGGCCTTAGAAGATCCACTTCCAAGCTTACTTACGTGGTTGTTAGCAGACCTAAGTTTCTTGCCCCATTGGCCTCTCCATAGGCTGCCTGAGCATCCTCACAACATGGCAGCTGGTAATCCAAGACAGAGAGAAAGAGAGCCAGAGAGCACCAAGAGGAAGCCACAGTCTTTCTGAAACTTAATCTTGGAGTAATGTCCCACCACTTTTGTTTTATTCTATTTATTAGAAATGAGTCACTAACTCCAGCCCACAATCAAGGGAAGGGATTATAGGAAGGCATGAATACCAGGAGGCAGGGATCATTGGGGGCCGTCTCAGAGGCTGACTACCACAGTAGAAATGATGGAAATTAAAAAAAAAAAAAACTTGTCCTTTGGCCATCTGATATATTCTTTAGTATATTTATTTAAAATATGATTCTATGATCATTTGGTAATCATTCACCCCAATGTTAGCCTTTCAATCTTACAAAACACCAAACGTATATGAAATATTAAACATTTCTTATTAACCAGTGTTCATTAATAATCATACTAGAGATGATACTGCTAGCAAAGATAAGTCAACAAAAATAGCATCTGGAGAAAAAGAGAATTATTGAACCAATTTTGTTAAGTAGATGACATCGACCTTTCCTATTTAATTACATAGGCTTTGTCTTTAGGTGATGGAATGGCACCTAATAAATGATCAGCTTTTTTATACAAACACTGTAGAAATTAACAAAAATTCAAAGATTATTAAGACAATTAGAAGTACTATCAATCTATTGTTGTTAAGAAATGAAAGGTTAAGGCTAATTACACATACCTAATGATCAGAATAAACAAGTACATCTGCATAAAAGAAAATAAAACCAAAAGTGCCTTAGCAAAGCACAAACCAAATGCCAATATAATTATTACTGTGATTATGTTCTACTACCAAATAAAATTTAACCCTGTATGCCTAATTTTAGTAAAAGCTATGGCTGCTAACCAAAAGGCCGGCAGTTTGAATCCACCAGCCACTCCTTGGAAACCCTATGGGGGCAGTTCTACTCTGTCCTGTAGGGTCGCTATGAGTCGGAATCAACTTGATGGTAATGGCTTTGGCTTTTCCTGGCTTGGCCTAATTTTAGAGGAGCCTTGGTGGCTCAGTGGTTAAGCGCTCCACTGCTAACCAAAAAGTCGGCAGTTCAAACCCACCAGCCTCTCCATGGGACAAAAACACGGTAGTCTTCTTCCATAAAGATTACAGCTTTGGGAACCCTGTGGGGCACTTCTACTCTGTCCCATAAGGTCACTATGAGTCAGAACAGACTCTACAGCAACATTTCTAATGGATATGCCTTTGAAGAACAAATCAGCAATAAAATGCAAAACATCAGATTTAGCAAGAATTAGAGAAAGCCTATGTATTATTCTACCAAAAGATACTCATTATATTCCTGTTATTCCCTAAACCCTAATTTAAATCTTCCAATTTCATTTTCAAGAGCTGACTTCATTTGTAGTCCCAAGGATCAATGGATGCTAAAACCAACAAAAAAGAGTGCCCCCAATGTTATATATCTAGCTACTGTAATAAGCAATATTGGTGTGTGGGAAGAGGAGTAGTAGGTATGGGATGGGCAAAGAAAGCTACAGTATTGACCCTCTGTCCTCCAGAAGTTTAGAATCTCCTTGGAGAATACCACTTTAATATGAAATATAAAACAACACATAGTGTATGTATATAATAAATGCTGCAAGAGTTCAGAAGAGGATATCAATAAACCTTCAGAGAATACGGTATCTTTGAAACCTCTTCCCTCTAACAGGCTTATTTTTGGCCCCCTTTCTCATAAGTATGTCTCCTTTTATTTATCTATTTGGCAACAACTGACTATTTCCTACCTAACAAAATTATCTGAAGACTATCTAAACATAAAATGCATGTTTGCCTGTTTGGAATACAGGATATGGTTATAAAAATAAAATACTATTTACATTCTCACTGGAAAAGCTACTAATACACTATGTGGATTTTCTTTCCTTCAAAAGCAATTGTGTTATTTCAAGTGCTGAGGATGCCAGAAAGCTTGAAGATTTAAAAATAACCTCATAAGGAGCTCATTTCCAACACCAGATGGAAGGAAACTACTCTAAAGACACATGTGTGGGAGGACATAGATACAACATCTTATGACACCATGCAAAGGGATTATATAATTACATAATACCATCAAGATTAGCAGGACTCTACAGGTAGTAAGCTAGCAACAGTGTCGATTCTCTGAATCATTAAGAAAAAAGGGTAAGAAACAGCAAGTGGGTGGTAGCAAAAAAATTTTAAAAGCCTTCACTTTAAACTGCCTTCCATGTGTCCCTACTGCATGCTGAAATGGTTGGCTGGCAGGTAAAATCTGAGAACTTAAATCCTTGGAGCTCTTTACAGCTCTGCCTGTGCCCATATGGTCAGAAATTTGGGTGGGGGGGATAAATTTCAACTATCTGTACCAAGTATATTATCAAGGTGAAACACCCTTCACTTGAATATATGTAGAACTCCAAATTAGTAAATTAAAATAATACTTGGCATGTAAATTAAAATGGCATTTCTTTATAAGATGATGTACTCAAAGATATGCTGGCAAAATCTCATTGTATTAAAATTATCCTAATAGGATTACTTAAGAGTTTATGTTAGCACTAAGTAACAGCTGTATATCAATCACAACTGAACTTTGGCAGAATACTATATATTCATAAATTACCAAAAGTATACATTTCTATTACACTTGTGGGTCACAAGCTTAAACTAAACCAATTTTTAAAAAACCCTATGCGTTAATATTGCTAAATCACTGAGAATTTCTCAAACCAAACTTTTATGTCATAACTTTTTGTGGTGTAATACAGATTTTCTCAAAATACATGAATTTCTGTCTACATTGTGTTTGGTGGTACAACTCAGACAAATAGAGGGCCTACCAAAAGTTGATTTGCATTAGGATGATTTTTGTGGAGGATGAAAGGTACAACGAGGAGATGAGCTGCATTTGTAACCACAGAAATATATATTATATCCTTTATATTTTATTATTTTCACTTATTTCCAGAAAGAAATTGGGGCATTTTTGTCCCTATTAATACTTAACAGAACGTCTACTGTTTCTTCCAAACTTATATCCTATCCATCCCATCAGACAGACTATCTTGCCTCCTCCTCTCCACTCTGCCAAGACTTAACCCTACTCAAGCTCCACTCCATATAGCTCAGAAACAATTTTAATCTTCACAAATTGAGATGGCCCTGAGAGCTGAGAATGACAGTAGAGGCCCTAGATTAATCAAGTGGCAGTGACCCAAAGAGCCCTCAGCCATGGAAGGGGGAGAGTATCGGTTCTATAAACAATCACAAACCATATGGATTTATCTTGGAGATAATCAAGAGATAATTGCAAAATGAGAATTGGCCTTAATAAATGCACAGCATAATAAAATAAACATGATGCCAGAGTAACTCTGTAATTTCTATATAGAAAGGACTTGCTGTTGTTAGTTGCTGTGGAGTCAATTGCTATTCACGGCAACTCCATGTGTAGATTAGAACTGCTCCATAGGGTTTTCAAGGCTATGACCTTTGGAAGCAGATTGTCAGGCCTGTCTCCAGAGAAACCCCTGGTGGGTTCAAACTGCCAACCTTTCAGCCCAGCACTTATCCATTTGCACATCCAGGGACTCTTCAAGAGACTTTTAGGGGTAGCAGCATGAACTTGGTAAAGTGGAGGGTCAGTGAAAAAGAGGAAGACACTCAATGAGATGGATTGACACAGCGGCTACAGCAATGGGCTCAAACATAGCAACAATTGTCAGGATGGTGCAGAACTGCCCAACGTTTCCTTCTGTTGTACGTGGGATCGCTATGAGTCGGAACCGACTGGACGATAACAATAACAAATATGATTGGAAGGGGAGATACTGTATTTGCATAGCAAGCACCCAGGTTTTACTCAGATTGCATGTTTACTTGAGATGACTTTGGGAGAAGCTGATGAAGATTATGGAGTGGGGATATTAAAGTCTCTTTAAGCCATTCCTTGAATTCTATTTGGCTACATCATGATATGATGCTTTTCTCCAAAGTTCAAAAAGCTAATCAAATTATTCTCAAATGCTACAAGGTTTAATAAATCATTTAAATAAAAATAGCAAAAGTAAGTATAAAGAGACTTTCAGCATAATCAGATTATCTCATTGAACTTTCCTAAAATCAGCATTTGAAGTAAAGTGTCAGGGAGGAAATTCTAACTGAGATCTGCACTCAATATATAAAATATCAAAACTCTCCTACCTAACGTCTCCAACTTCTAAATACGGCTCATTGCTACAGTTTTTTGCTTTCTTCCTTCTCACTGTGGTGGTGCGGTGGTTAAGAGCTCGGCTGCTAACCAAAAGGTTGGCAGTTCAAATCTACTAGCCTCCTTGGAAACCCTGTGGGGCAGTTCTACTCTGTCCCCATAGGTTGTTATGAGTTGGAATCGACTCAACGGCAATGGGTTTGGGTTTGGTTTTGCTGTACTCATTAAATAACAGCTGAGCAATCAAAATACTCATCTAACCCAGTGTACATGTCACTGCATTTGTTACACTGCATTTTACTGAATGCATTTCATGAAGCAACTCATAAAAAGGACACATAGTAAGCCACCAGTAACATACCAACAAACTTAAACCAACAACAAAATTTAACATGTATATTTGCATCTGGCTGTCTTCTAACTTGTTGTGGTGGTGTGCTGTGGAGTCAATTCCGACTCATAGCAACCTGATACAACAGGGTAGAACTGCCCCATAGGGTTACCTAGGCTGTAATCTTCATGGGAGCAGATTGCCAGGTGCTTTCTCCCCGGAGCGCTAGTAAGTTTGAACCACTTTTTGGTTAGCAGCCGAGGGCTTAACCATTGCAACATCAGGGCTCCTTCTCCTCTAATTAGAAGCTATTATAAATACAATGAATCAATTACCTTTCAATAATTAATTTCTACATAAATAAGGCCCTTAACTGATAGATTCAGAGGCCTCTTTTTAAAATGGTTCACCTTTGGAGGCTTTACTCAGATAAAAAAGCAAAGTTGTTCGTAAGAAAAAAGTTGTTAGAGTTATTGTTTAGCTCACAAACGAAATAAGGTGATTCCATGTTCAAGTAACTGGGGAAATAAACAAGTCCTTTTGAGGTAGCACTGAATCTGCATCTGAATATGCCTTTGACCGATCACGAGCTTGATGAAACTCTTGGAAAAATACACTAGGCAGCACTTGTGCTGGCCTGCTTCTTAGATAACAAGGAAATAGACTGTGGTCTAAAAGTACTCTCTTCCAGATTTCAGAACCAAACTCAGGCCCTGACGCCACTGATATTCTAAAATTGTAAAATCAGATCATCCATATTAAATTGGATTTGTACACTCAAAAAACAATGTAAGAAAGCCCTACTGGCTCATATCACAAATTACATACCGCATACTTTAGATCACAAGCTGCTCGTAAGTGTATCAAAGTATCTGCAGAGAATTCAAGAGTCCTGTGGCTTTAAGCAATGCTCCTGACAAGCTTAACTCTGAAACTTTCATTAGAAAAGCAGAAAGGAAGCCAAACAGCATTCTTCAGCACACTGTCTCCCATAATATAACTTTGTTTAAAATTAAGACCACAAACTAAGGAATAAGATGGAAGACTAACTGCAATTTTCAAAATGTTAAACTGAAGCTGCACACAAGAAAGTAGATAGGAGGAGGCAAGATAGTCTGTCTGATGGGGCACAAACCTGACAAAAGAGAATAACAGGAAAAAGTACAAAGCTCGCATCTCAACAAAAAGCCACAACTACTTCTTTCAAAGGAGATCAGAACCATTTAAAATCATTTGTTAACTTAGATATTACCCTGGAAGTGTTCTTTAAGGAGAAAAGAAAGGAGATAAGATGAAAGCACTTTCAAATACACAAAAAAGGAGTATTTGTGTGTTATTTTATTATTATATAAAATATTGTACCATGTTACTTTAGATATTATATTGAGGGTACACCTACTTAAAACATAGGTTTGTTCCCCATATTTACCATGCAAACACAATAAATATAATCTTGGTGTTTAACAAAACATTAAGGAAATATTGACCCTTAGACAACTGAGAAAGAGAACAGATGCAAAAAGCAAGCAGAGACCATCTAAAAGGTAAGATTTTCATCGCTTGGCTTAGTCTATCTGCTGACAGCCACAGTTCCAAGCATTAAACTTGTCAACTGGTAGCGATTTTAGCTCCATGTACAATGGAAACCTAAAAGGTTTTCTTAATTTATCATCAGCCATCATCTACATCTAAGGGCTACACACATTGATGGGACACTTAAGACCTAAATCTTTTTAACACACACCAGTTAGAGAAAACTCAATTGCCTGGCCATACTAATGAAGCTCAAAGAGAATTTTAAACAAAAAATTCCATCAACTTCCTTCCACATAGGGCACTTTCCCCCCACACTTCAAATTACCAATATATGTAACATTTTTAAGCATCTATATACAAGGTAAGAGAACTAAAATCAGTCAGGAGAAATATGTATGACAAGCATAGATGGAACTGCATGACCAAAGGTACAGAGAACGGAAAGCATTGGGTTATTATGGAAGAATAAGAGGAATAAAGTTGGAAAGGTAGATCAAGGCCATATTATATAAAGGCTTACCTAAAAGACATTTCATATAAAATATTGGTATAAATGTTGAGAGAATTTTAGTGAGTCCTAAGAATTGAAAATGTTTACTATTTTCTAAGTCTGAATTCAATTATACAAGGAAAAATCATAGTTTTGTTAGTAAAAGAAAGAAGAATCAGGTTAGCGGGCTGAACTTGGGTCTGCCAGTGAGTTCACTTTTAAAAGTGGCAAAGATATACTTCAGTTTCCCCAGGGATACAAATAACGCCTATCTTCACCTTAATTACAAGCTTCTTGTAGAATGCACTTTGGATTAGCACCTTGATTCCAAGGCAATCTGATGTTCAGTTATTATATCCATTTTTTTAAACGTGGCATTTATTGAGTGCTTACTCTGTGCCTGATATTCTGCTATGTACATGGATTACATTAATAAACCCCAAGAAACTATCTTATAAACCAAAATTTTTACAGTTGGTAAAGAATGTATTATATTTTCAATTTTTAAAGAAAACGAAAATGAAGACATCATAAAAAAAGTAACCCTTACATAGAAAGCAAGGGTTAATGCTACAATAACAAAATTGGGATGGGAGGAATTATATAAAGAATATATACATATACATACACGTACATAATACTTCATAATTAAAGGGCCAAACCAACTAAAATTTGTGCCAGGACTGAGAATACAGAAAACAGTAATAAGCAACAGCACTGACAAATATCCTCAAGAGACTATAAATTCACTATAATAATATCCAAGCTACAAGACACAACCATTTCTTGCAATTTTCCCTAAAAACAGAAAGAACAAAATAGCAGCTGTGAAATCACCCAGACTACTAAAAAAAAGAACCTCAGCATCTCTTAAAAAAAAAAAAAAAAAAAGAAGTATCTCCTTATCAGCAACACAGGCCAAAAAACGACAAATCTCCACAGACTAGTCATTTGTGGCAGGGTACAGTTAGAGAAACACAGGATGACAGTCGCGATCATGTGGTCGGAAAACAATCCATGAGCAATTTGTTTCACGTGAGATCACTTTCTCTCTCAGGAGAATGCCTGTTCCTGGGAAGAATAAACCCGTTTTGGCCAAACCTCAAGAGGAATAATAGCCTAGTGATAAATCTCAGAGGCAGCCTAGATCCAGTCTCTCCACAGGTAAAAGCATCCCAGCAAGCACAGGAAACACTTCCAAGCCGACAGATGCACGAACTGAAAAAGGAGGTCACGATGCTGAGAGAATCGATTTAACTCTTTGGTCACTCGGGACGTTGAAGACTAAGGGAAAGCATTTGGATCTCTCTGGTTTGTTCGTTTTTTGTTTTTTGTTTTTTTTAAATGATGCAGGTGTCTATGGCGGGAAAGCCTAAAAGACCTTCAGGGGTTCCCTTTACCTCTCAGATTCTGCCTGATTCCTCCAGATACCCCAGGCTTCCTCCTCACGAAAAAATCGCTCGGCGGCTGCATCCAACACCTTCACCATGTCAAACCTGCACTTCCCTTCGTCTGGTTTCCTTCCAAGGCTCCTGCCCAGTGCACAAAGATTGACAGACCGGAGGGGACTGATATCCCTCGTCAAAAATAAACCCCAAGCCTAACTTTTAAACGCTCCCCCAGCCTAACCCTGCTCCGGGGCGCCCCTGCCCCCTTTCCTCCGCAGCTCTGGGCCCGCCTCTTTTCTCCTCAGGCCGGCCGCGTCCCCACTGAAGCCCCTCACCGTCCCCACTCAAGCCCCTTACCGCTCCAGCATGCAAGCAGAGGCCAAAGAGCCCGCGCCCCCCGCCCGGGGCCTGTGGTGGGCTGGAGACAAAGAGGCTGCGACGCCGCTGCGGCCGCCAGGACCGTCCTCTGGGACAGCTCCTTGCCCCCCTGGCTCGCGTGCCACGGTCGCCGCGCCTCACCAGTACCTCCAGAGTTCGGGCTCCCGCGCGCGCCGCTGCAGCTGCCGGACGAACAATGGCAGAAGGAGGCGCCGACGTCCGCCGCTCGGGCCCTCTGCGGCTCGCGGGCTCTCAGGCTGCTGGCTGAGTGACTGACTAACCCACCAGAGGAGGGAGGGAGGGAGCGAGGGAGCGAGCGAACGAGAGAGCAAGCAAGCAAGCGTCCCAGGCGCACGCCCTCCAGCCTTCCCTCTGCGAGGCAAGGCCGGTGCCTGCAGCCAGCCAGCCCGCGCGTGCCCCTCCCCCTCCGTTCGCCACAACATTGTAGTAAATTTCTATTGGACGGCGCCAAAGGGAAGGAGGGGGCCGGGCCACGGCCCGTCAGCCCATTGGCTGAGGCCGAACTCCGGCTCCTCTTGTTCCCCCCTCTCCTAGGTCAGTAAAGAGCTGGAAAGGGAAGGAAAAAGGGGGAAAAAAGCAAGGAGCTGGACTCGTTTGCGCACGCGCAGGTCAAACCCCATCTTTGGCCCGGGTGTTCCTGGACCCTGCAGTAAGCCACGTGGGGAGTGAGGCAGATAGTGCCCAGGACGATGAGAAGCCGATATTTAGAAGCCTCAGAGAAAACGGAACCCACAGAGAGGCTGCTACCGGGCTACCCCAGGCTCGGTTCAGATCCTGACTCTGTACCTTAATACATCTAGCGACCTTGGGTCAGCTTCTCTGGGCCTCAGCCTCAGTTTCCCCATCTCCTAGCTTGGCTATCTCCAGGTGCCATCCCAACTCTGTCATTTGATGAGACTTTACCTCTCCTGGCAGCTGTGTAAGACCTGAAACAGAAACCGATTGTTGTGGCCACGCGAAGATTGCACCTCTTTCTTCATCTACCAAACAAAACCAAACCCGTTTCCATCGAGTCAATTGTGACTGATAGCAACCCTATAGGAAAGAGTAGAACTGCCTCCATAGGGCTTCCAAGGAGATGCTGGTGGATTCGAAGTGCCAACTTTTTGGTTAGCAGCTGAGCTCTTAACCACTGCACCACCAGAGCTCCTTCTTTACCTACTCGTTAAAAAAAAAAAAAAAAAAAAAACCATTGCCATTTAGTCGATTCCAACTCATAGTGAGGCTATAGGACAGAGTAGAACTGGCCTATAGGGTTTCCAAGGAGCACCTGATGGATTCGAACTGCAGACCTTTTGGTTGGTAGCCAAAACTCTTAACCACTACACCACCAAGGGTCTACTAAATCTACCTGTGCCCTGGTACCCTCAAAATCATAAACCAAAATTCTTGGACCTAGCTTCCAAAGTCTGGTCTCCAGCTGAACTTAGGGTTGCTCTCTGAGAATTCCTTGGTATGCATTTCTTTCTCTCCAGAAGTTTCAGGGGCCACTTGACCTTCACACTCCCTGTCAGGCTGGTCTCTGAACAGGCTGGGGCCTCACCGAGCTGAAGAAAGGCTCTGTTCTAAGCATGATACCTATAAGGTAAAATAGATTCTGGTATTCCTATTTTAGAGATGAAGAAACTTAAGCAGAGAGGCTTAGACCTATCAGGATAAGAAACTAGGCAATCTGACAGCAGATAAACCATTATGCTAGCTAGGCTGTCTCCTGGTATCTAATCACAGCTCCTTCACTATACAGCTCTACCTTTGGAAACAGACTGCTGGGTTCCGGTTCGAACCCCTGCTGAGAATTTGCTTTTCTAACAAGTTCCAAGGCGATGCCAACACCGCTGGTTAGGGACCAATTCTGAGAACTACTAGTAGAGCACTGGTTCTCGAAACTTACTATACATAAGAATCACCTGGGGATCTTGTTAAAATGTAGATTCTGATTCAGTATACTGGGGTAGAAATGCAAATTCTCAACAGGGGTTCAAACTGGAACACACCAGCTTGAAGCCATCTGGGTTCAGTTCTCAGCCTCCAAAGCCAAAAAACCCATTGCCGTGGAGTTGATTCCGACTCATAGCAACGCTACAGAACAGAGTAGAACTGTCCCATAGGGTTTCCAAGGAGCAGCTGGTGGATTTCAACTGCCAACATTTTGGTTAGCAGCCGAGCTCTTAACCACTGCGCCACCAGGGCCTTGGTCAAGTACTTAACCTCTCTGTGCCTGCGTTTCTGACCACATAAAAGGGGATAATAATGGCTCTTACCTCATAGAGTTATTATAAGAATTAAATGAGTTAAAATATGTAAAGAGTTTAGAATAGTGCCGAAACCAAAAAACCCACTGCCTCGAGTGGAGTCTGACTCATAATGACTCTGTAGGCTGGAGTAGAACTGCCCCATAGGGTTTCCAGGGCTGTACTCTTTACCAAAGCAGACCGCCACATCTTTCTCCCACGGAGCAGCTGGTGGTTTGAACTGCCAATCTTTTAGTTAGCAGCTGAGCACTTTAACCACTGCCCCACCAGGGCCCCTTAGAATAGTGCCTAGCTCTCAGTAAATATTATTTAAGTGTTAATTATTACAACTATTTGGAGACTAAAATATGATCTGAGAGGCCTGAGTCTGGCTGATATAAAATAATATACTGTCTGTTAAGCTATGAGTCAGAATCAACTCGAAGGCAATGGGTTTTTTTTTGTAAGCATTTGATTGCTGTCAGCGCTGAGCCAGCACATTACATGAGTTATCAATTTGAAACATCGTAAAAACCCCTTGAGGACCACCAGACTACCCTATCTAAAACAGCCCCCACTCACACACCTTTGCTCTGCTTTGATTTTGCTTTGTAGCACTTACCCTACCTGATTTTCTACTACATGTTTATTTATTCATTGTCTGTCTCCACCCACTAGACTGTAAACTCCAGGAAAGCAGGGACTTTGTCCCTCTTATTCGTCTCCTGGAACAATGCATACTCAATAAATATTTGTTGAACAAGTAAATGAATTATCCCTATTTTATACATAAGAAAACTGAGGCTTGGCCTCAGTTGACTTGGCCTCAGTTGAGTCAGGTTCTTTTTGTGTATTAGAGGCAAAGCACTTGTTCTTGAGAGCTTCAGGTCTTCAGGTGCAGCTGTGCTTTTGCTTAAGCGAGCTCTAGCCTGATCATTTCTGTACCTCAGAGGCTTCCTTCACCTATCAAACAGGGAAACCTGGTATCATGAAGGAGTCATACTGAAGATCAAACACCAGGAGCCCCACCACCACCAGCACCACCACCACCATGTTATCCAGTAAATTCAGATTCATAAAAATATCTCGGGGCTAATAAGTGCTAGCTAATGACACATCATATTTAAAGAGACTTGGCTGGATGCATGGAATGTGTAGCATTTAATAATAATTACCCTGAAAACAAGTAAGGATCTCAGGCTGGCCGATAACAGATAGACACAAGGCTGGTATAAGCCACTAAATTTAGAGTGCCATGCAACACCACACCAAGAAATGTTGGCATAGGCTTTACAATCTGAAAAACCTCAGTTTTGGTCATGGCTTTTAATTCTTAGCCAAGAGTTGAAAGGGCTTTGCAAACTGCAAAGTGCTATCCATACAGTGAGGGATTTTTGTTATTAATTAGGTGCACACCCTCGCCTGTTAAGCCAGGTGCTCAATCCCTGAGCGTAACTGAGCCCACCACATAGTGGGTAGTGAGGGATGAGAAATGCCCAATCTGAAGGCAGAGAATCTATCCTTATCCCACTTGTTCTCTCAGAACCGGCTTCTGCAAACCAGACATTTGGTCTCAGCTCATTCTGCAGAGGCTGCTGTTGGGTACCAAGGGTAACGGTCCCAAGCACCATCTCTGAGGCTAATTTCCTAGGCAGAAACTCAGCCCCCACCCTGCCTGCTCCATGATCACATCTGGGTGGCGGCTGTGCTATGCTCCAAGCCCTGGGATGGGGTCCCTAGGGACCATCTCTATCCTGCCTGCCAGCTGAGCCCACCACTATCTCCCCTACCACCCCTCCTACTCCTTCCTAGGGAATACAAGCCCTGCTAGCTGCTTGTCAGCCCCTGGAGCAGTCAAGGGCACCAAGAAAAAAAAAGACAACATGAAAGGGTCCTAATCCTTCCCCATTGCAAACTGAGCTCCAGCAAAAGCAAACACCAGCTGCACAGAAGAAGATGAAATTAGATGGCGAAATTAAGTGGTGACCAGTGGGAAAGGCCAGGGAGGCCAGGATGGGAGATGGGGACTCAGATGACCTGGAAGAGATGAGATTGGGAGAAACTGGGGTGGGGGCGGGGGGAACAGATGGAGTCTGAACCATTCCCAAATCTGGGATGTGGGTGGATTAGGGACACAGCTGGCCTGGAGCCCCAGTGCTAGGGCTCAAGGAAAACGTGTGTCTGTTGTGGTGGATGGTAAGAGATGAAGAGAGCTTTGAAAAGCTGGGCCCACCAGCAAAGTGTTCTGAACAGTTACTATTAAATAAAAATCAATCCTGGTACTAAAAGTATATGAAGAATAGAGCTTTCCATCCTGCCCATGGTCATAAAATTGCAGTCATTTTAGGCCTTATAAATACAAATGATAAATCAAACAAAGTATAATGGGTGGGAAAATTACATACAGTGGTATGCTTTTTTTTTTTATTAGTAGTTATTTAATTGGTCATAGAAACATAGTTAAATAAAAAGAAAAAAATTTAAATCACTGTAAACCTCATCAATCAGAAATAAACACCATCAATATTTTGGTGGGAGACTTCTAGTACTTTTTAGACACGTAAACATTTCTGTTTACATAAATTAAACCATATGAAATTGCTGTTTTATAGGTTAAAAATGGTCAAATATCAGCAACCTCATACGGTTTAGCTGAATGCTTTGTTAAAATTTAGACCATATTACGATAAGGAACAATGATGAATCTGCAAAACATCTCATAACATGGACGAATCTGGAGGGCATTATGCTGAGTGAAATAAGTCAATCACAAAAGGACAAGTATGAGACCACTCTTATAAAAACTCAAGAAAAGGTTTACACACAGAGAAAAAAACATTCTTTGATGGTTATGAGGGAGGGGAAGGGTGGGGAGGGGAAATCACTAACAAGACAGTAGACAAGTATCAATTTTGATGAAGGGAAAGACAACACACAATATAGGAGAAGTCAGCACAACTTGACCAAGGCAAAGATATAGAAGCTTCCTAGACACATCCAAACACCTTGAGGGACCAAGTTGCTGGGGCTGAGGGCTGGGGACCATAGTCTCGGGGGTATCTAGGTCAATCGGCAAAACATAAAGAAAATGTTCTACATCTACTTTGGTGAGTAGCATTTGGGATCTCAAAAGCTTGCGAGCGGCCATCTGCAACACATCTATTGGTCCCATCCCATCCGGAGCAAAGGAGAACAAAGAAAGCCAAAGACACAAGAAAAATATTAGCCCAAAGGACTAAAGGACCACATGAATCACAGCCTCCACTATCCTGAGCTCAGAAGAACTAGATGGTGCCTGGCTACGACCACTGACTGTTCTGACAGGGATCACAATAGAGAGTCCTGGACAGAGTGGGAGAAAAATGTAGAACGAAATTCAAATTCACTAAAAACACCAAACTTACTGGTCTGACAGAGACTGGAGGAACCCCCGAGACTATGTCCCCTGGACACCCTGCTAACTCAGAACTGAAGCCACTCCCAAAGCCCACTTTTCAGGCAAAGATTAGACATGTCTGTAAAACAAATAATAACACATGTGAGGAACATGCTTCCTAGTTTTAATCAAATATATGAGACCAAATGGGCAACTCCTGCCTAAAAGCAGGAAGAGAAGGCAGGAAGGGACAGGAAAATTGGATGAATGAACCCAGGGAAGCCGCAGTGGAAAGGGTGAGAGTGCTGTCACATTGCGGGGATTACAACCATTATCACAAAACAATCTTCGTATAAATTTTTGAATGAGAAACTAACTTGCTGTAAACTTTCACCTAAAGCACAATAAAATTATTTTTTTTTAAATTTAGATCATATTGTTTTGAAACTGACTTTTTTCACTTAACAATATATTGTAAACATCTACATCATCATTTTCAACCGCACTATCAAGTGGCTAACCATAATTTACTTGATCTTGCTGGACATTTAGGTTGTTTCCCATTTTTCTCTTTTATAAATGATACTCAGAAAACATCCTTTTTTCTAAATCATACTCATGATTATTTTTTTAGGATGCATTTACTGCGGCATGTTTTTTAAATTATAGAGTACAAGGCTGCCTGTTCTGGTCATTTTTGAGATAAAGGCAAAAAAAAAAAAAAAAAAACAGCAGATGCAGTACTGTTATACAATAACTTGTCTTTCATATTTGAAAGCACAGAGCACATTTTCACTTCTCGGTAGAATGTACTTTGCATGCAAAAATTGCATCAAGCTCTGTCTTAAAGAGTTTTCTGTGCACACTGAAAGCAAAACCTAAATGTGACTAAAATACATATATTTTTAAAGCAATTACATTGGAGTTGGCAAGTGGTGTCCTTTCTGCAGAGGCACTTCAAGGAACAAGGGGCAGAAGGGAAGGAAGTTGAAATGGTAAAAGAGGACCCAAGCGGGATGATTTCTTTAGGCCTCTGGATTCACAAAATGTTAGAACTGGATATGCCCTTAGAAGTCATCAAACACAAGCCACTAGCTTTTTCCAGATTGGGAAATGGGTCCAGACACTGGAAGAGACTCGCCCAAGGTCACACAGCACATGATGGCAGAGTTCAAACTTGAATCCAGGTCTCCCGATCCCTACTACAGGATTCTGTTCACTGCCTTCTTCCAAGTCCAGCTATGCTTGCTCTCCAAAGCCAGAGGCCAAGCTAAATTCTACAGCTATAAAACCTAGGAATGTCTGAGCTGGAAGGGACCTTGTTATTATTACTAAAAATAGTAACAACTATATTTATTGGATATTTACTACGTGTCAGGCACATACTAAGGACCTTAAAGCATTATTGTATTTTGCCTCACAACAACCCTGCACAGTATTATTAGCTGCAATTACAGTCGAAGAAACTACAGCCTAGATGTGTTAGGTGATTTGTCCAACATCACATAGCTTAAACTAGATCTGTCTGAGTCCACTGTCCTCTGCTCCACACTGCCTTCACACCTCTCTCAGGAAAGCAGTTTGGAAATGATACGAATGGGTAATACCAATATCTGGCTGTCCCAAGACCCCAGGAAAGGCTGTTGTGGCTGCTTCTGATTATAGCCTTGGGGCACTCAAGAGGGATGCAAGGATCTGGCCTCCCATGCGTGGCCCCTTCCCAACCCCCTCTCTCACCAGCTGGAGAGAGCCTAATGACTCTGATCCAGCAAAGCCTCCAGCTCGCTCAAGCTTAGCCCACTAATTCTCTCTCCCCTGGGTGGGGGACCCTCTAGGCCTAGTGGATCTGCCAAGAAACGTAAGGAGAGGCTCAGTGCCACTAGCTAGCTGAGCCCCTTCTAAAACTGGTAAATAGTCTCTGTAAATTTCAAAGCCAGCCCTATACCTGCACCAAGTATGATTTTTATTTTAAATCTGCTATCAACTAAGCAGAAACAATCTCAACTCGAAGGCAAAAGTGTTCCTGGGAGTGAGAATACACTGGTCCTACCTTTTTTTATCCAATAAACATTTATTGAGTACCTCCTTTGTATAGGCACTGAGTCCTGGCATGAATGAGATGAGTTCAGTGGCAATGATAATAACAATCATCATCATCATCATCCATACATAAGAGATGGTAAGAAGAAGCAAAAAAGAATGTGAGTTCAAATCAAAGCTCCACCACTGAGATGCTATGTTAGGTCAGGCAAGCCACTTCCCCTCCCTTGGTTTCCTTATCTGTAAAATGGGGATCATACCTTCCAGCCACTGTGCCGAGTACTTTATGTATAATATGTTGCTGAACTTTCACAACAGCCCGTTGAGGAAGATATGACTGTAATTCACATCTTACAGATGAGGAAGTAGAGTCTCAGAGAAGTGAAAAAATTTGCCCAGGATCACCCAGCTAGTCAGAATTCAAACCCACATCTGCCTGGTTCTATTTTATAGTTGGTACTCTTTATACAGTTTACAGATTGCCTGCATTTCCATTAAAGTCATTATAACAATACCAGCAAAGATGTATATAGAGCACTAGGTACCTTACCTGTTTTCTCTTACTTAACTCTCACAACAACCCTATGGAGTGAATACTATTTTAACCCCATTTTACAGCTTTGGGAACTGAAGTCATAGAGATTAAGTAATTTGCCCAATGTCACATAGCTAGGGAGAGGTATAGCTGGGGAGCCAGGTATGTCTGACTCCAGAACCCAAACCCGCCTTTGCCCACTATACCACCTTGCCTCTTCTCACCAGTGAGGTGTCTGTTTGACAGATGAGAAAGCTGAGACCCATCAAGAGGTAGTGATGTGCCTAAGGTCACCTAGCATATTTGAGTCTTAAGCCCAGGGCTATTTCCTTCACCCACAAAATATGAATCCTGAGCATCAGAAAATGCCCCTGCCTACTGGACACCGGAAACCCTATACCTAGCTCCCCTAGGTGGCACAGGGAGCCCCCTCTATACCACGCCATGCACGGAGAGCCAAGGGTGTGGGACACTGAGGACAGCAGCAGTCGAGCTGGTAACCTAGCTGCCCCCAACTTCAGGCACCTCTGTTGTGACCTCCCCAAGCCATGGGCCCGGAGTTGGGGTGGGGAGAGTTACAGAGGAATCTGCTCTAGGTCCGAGCCCCACTGTCTGGCAAGGCTCTCTGCTGTGATTTCTGCTGAAAAACAAAAAGCTGGATCTTCTGGGTCTAAATGCTAATCACCAATAATGACATAATAACCATTGTGGGCTCAACAGCCAAACAACCCTGACTAGAAATTCTGCATAGCTCAGGCTCAGAAACAAAAGATTTGGGCACTCCAGCTGAAACCAACACCCTAGCAGAAAATGTCAGACATAAAAGGGCCTCAGAGTTGACCCAGTCAAAGTATTATCTGGCAAACGGAGAGGATGATGATCATTGACTTTCTCATTCATTCAGATAATTATTTATTGGGAAAGTACTGTGTGCATAACAATGATCCTGAGGATGGCTCAGGACCCAGCAGTGTTTAGTTCTGTTGTACATAGGGTCGCTATGAGTTGAAACCAACTCAATGGCACCTAACAACTATGTGCTCAGCATAGTGAAAGACCCAGAGGAGAAGTGGATTCATTTATTCATTAGTTTATTCCACAAATTCTTACAGAACACCTACTATTGTACCACACACTGTTCACTGTTCTAGGCATAAGGGGTATAACACTGCACAAGACAGATAAAAATCACTGCCACCACCAAGGTACATTCTACTGGGGGAGACAGACAATCAACAAATTATCAATAAAATATTGTATGTCAGAGATTGTTATGTGCTATGGAGAAAAATATGCAGGGAGGGACCATAGGGGGTTGAGGCAGAAGGAGAGAATGTTACAATTTTAAACAGGGTAGTGAGGAAAGGCCTTACTGAGAAGGTAACATTTAAGGAGATGAGAGAAAGAGCCATGAAAGTATTTGGAGTAAGTGTAGTCCAGACCAAAAGACCAGCAAGTGCTAAGGCCCTGGGGTAGGAGCATGCCTGGTGTGTTCAGAACTTGCCAAGATCATACATCCAGTCACTAACAGATCTGGGAAGGAAAAGGAATTTGACACAGAGTGATCACCTGCTATGTACTTAAACTCTCTTAAGCTTTAGGACAACTCTGGGAGGTAATGATTATGCTCACTATTCTCACCACTTTACAGATGAGGAGAGTGAGACCCAGAAAGGAGAAGTAAACGATCCCAGGTCACAAAGGAAGAATGGGCAGGTCTGTCTGACTCCAGTTTACTGCTGCCTCCCTGCTCCCTCTCCTCTCCACCTTGTCTATGCAAATCCTAAATAATCCTTGAGTGAATGAATGAATGAGCTCTGCACATTTCTCAAGCCCTACCTTCACAATGAACTGTTTTCTGACAGGCCTTTATTGATTTGTTCTTGTCTCTACTAATCAGAGAACAACAATAATAATTCCAATGTGCCAGCTACGGACAGAGAACTGCACAAATTATCTAACTTCGCCCTTACACAATCCCATGAGTAGGTGCTATCATTCTTCCCATTTTATAGAAGAGAAAACTGAAGCTCACTGAGGTAAAGCAACTTGCTAGAAGTCCTACAGCTGGTTAAATGGTAAAGCTGGGATTTACAATGTCATTGAGTTGTAAACGTGGAAGTTGTTGTGTTGATGGATGTTTTAGTGTATATGTTCTTACCACAATTAAGGCAAAAAAAAAAGAAAAAAAACCCTGGGATTTAAACTGAGGTCTATCAGCTCCCAAATCCCTACTTTTAATCCTCTAATATTAGCAGAAACCTCTGACATCAATCCATGCCCTTCCTTTTATAAATTAGAGACAAGAGGCTCAGTGTGACGAGTTCTTCCACTCTACCACCTTTTGGACTGTAGAGCAGGTTTTCTTTTTTAGGCCTATTTCCCGGCATCTGTAGAGGTCTTATGTCATCCTAGCTCCCTGAGGACAATTCCAGGGAGCTCATGTCCACCTCTGTCACCCCAGCCCTAAGCAGCAGTGGGGGATAAGTGCTCCTGGACCTCGTGCTTTCTGCTTTTCCAAAGTGTTTGCAGTGGCAACAGAGCAGAGGAGGCTGGAGAAGGGAAACTCTGCCCTCGTGTGGCTCCTAGAAGAGAGACTCTACAGCCTTGGCACCAAGAAGGCAGAGATGGGCAGAGGGCAGGGGCAAAATTTGGGGCGAGGGGCAGCTAGCCAACTGGGAGAGGGAGAGTTGGAGGGGGGCGGGTAGAAGATACCAAGCCTCTGGCTTTAAAATTGGTTTATTGGGTGTCGTTTATTCAGTAAGAAACGGTATCAAATACTCCAAGTCCCTAGACCGGGAAGGGGTAGAAAAGAAGAAGATTCTTAGAGACAGCACTAAAAATAGCATTGAGTACTCAAGGATTGCCGTTAAGGAGTCACTGGCCTAGGTGCTTTATCTACATTATTACCAATCCTCACAGTAAAATGAGCCCCACTCTACAGCAGAGGAAACTGAGGCTCAGAGAGGTAAAGTGACAGCCAAAGGCACTATAGCACACCCATTTCATTGGACTATGCAAAGCAGGTCCAGAGACCTGGGTTCCTGCTGAATGATCTGGTGCCATCAAGCACTCACCTGCTCTGATCTGAGGTTCCCACATCTGTACAAAAAAAGGACTTGGTTGCCAGGAAGACTCAAGAAGCTCAGGGACCCAGTTCTGCCCCAACCATGGGGCCTTCCAGAGGCACAGGACATCATGCTTACTCTTCTCCCAACCACCCAGAAAAAGGTTATCAGCTTCCAGGGGGGTCAAAAAAAAAGCTACATTTTTTTTTTAATGTTTGTCCCAGTTTCAGAGCTACTGCTGTCTTTGGCCTCCAGCCAGGGAGGGGCCTTTGGGGTGGGGGTGGAGAGACCTAGGCCTCAAGACTGAGTGTCCTTGGGCCGAGGCCAAGGGGTGCAAGGGGTAGTAAAGGAGCCAGCTGGCGGTAGACCAGGACCCCTCTGGAGATCTGGGCTAGTTTCTTAATCTTTTCCTTCCTTTGCTAGCCAGAGCAGGCTGCCAGGAGAGGCCGGGGAAGGAGTAGGTGGGGCCAAGGAGACTGAGGAGTCAAAATAATGATGATTTAATTAGAGCTACCATTTATGGGTGCCCATTACACGCAGACACTGGGCCAGGCCATCTGTGGGGATTTTCTCATTGAAGCCTCCACACTCCCCTGTGAGGAAAGCCTGTTGAACCCATTTTACTGAGGTTGAAACTGAGGTACAAAAAGGGGAAGTAATTGACTCAAGGCCACACAGCTTGTAAGTGCCAGGGTTGACAGGGAACCCAGGTTGCTGACTCCTGAGAGAGGCAACCACTGGGTTTGACTGAGGCTGGGGTGAGAAGGGGTGGAGGTGAGGAGATAGGGGGAGAAATAGGGGTGGAAAAGGCCCTGGAAGTCTCAGTGAGAAGAGGCAGCTATGAGAGTACAAGAAAGAGGATAGCAAGTGATCATCTCCTCAGTGACCATCCCCAAAGCCCTGCATGATCTGAACCCTGCTTCCCGTTCGGCCTCATCTCCCATCACTGCCTGCCTCTCCCTTTATGCCTGAGCCTTACCAAACTTCAGTACTTACATACCCTTAGCACACTATGCAATTTCCAGCCCTTACAAATGCTATCCCCTATGCCTAGAATGTTGTTCCCTCTGCTACCTGTCTAAAGAGCTCTTAGTCATCCTTCAGATCGCAGTGTAGCTATCTTTTCCCCTGATGCCTAGAAAGAGTTGCCCACCTGCCCACTTGGGTGCACTCTGCATGTGGTTCTTGCTTCTTTTGTTGAATCGTCACAGTGTCTATGTCTCTACCTACACTGCGAGCTCCTCAGGGGCAGGAACCGTGTCAGTGCTCAGTAAATGTTTGTTGCCTCTAATTGCACTTTATCACTGAATCTTCCTAAGAGCACTTTTAAGACAGGCAAAGCAGGTTTTCTTATCCTGGCTTTAGAGACAAGGAAAAAGAGGACAAAAGAGAGGAAGTGACTTTCTGAGGTCACACAGACATTCAGTGGCACTGGCAGGACTAGAACCTAGGGTTCCTCTGTACCACACAGCCCTTGCCTGGCCCCACCCTGAAAAGATCTCATCCCTGCCAGACTTGCCAGACTCACCACAAGGGAACCCCATGGCAGAAGTAGAGGCCCGGCCCTAGGAGTAGAGGCTTCAGACATAGTTGCTATCCCGGGGAGCAGAGCAGGAGGTGGTGAGAAGCAGACAAGCTTCTCAGCCCAGCTCTAACTCCTCCTCCCAGATATGCCCCAGACTAGAAACATCCCCTAGGCCCCATATTCCTCAGAACCCGAGACCTCAGTCTCACCTCTTTCCTCTCCTGCCTGCCCACTGCAGTCCATCATCATGTCCTGCTGGCTCTGTCTCCTAAAACAAACTCACATCCATTCTGCTCCCCACTCCAGGGCACGGCCAGCCCCAGACCCAATATCTCAGCATCTCTTACCTGGATTGTTGTCTCTGCCCCTCCCCTCCAGCTCATCCTCCACACAAAGTGATCCTCCCAAAATGCAAGCCCAATCACATCACTCCCTTGCTTAATATTCGATGGCTCTCCATTGCCTATGAATCAAGTCCCCCTAACTCTCCAGAACGTCTCTCTCCAGCTACATACCCCCAAGTGCAGATCAAGTCTATTTACCTTTGCACACAGTTCTTCCACTTTGTCCTTGTCCCTTCTCCTTGTCTTTACCTGAGAACACCTATTTACACTTCAGTATATCAACCAAAGATGGAGTTGGTTTTTTCTGTGTCCTTCTCCCCAACTAAACTCTGAGCTCCTGGGATCAGGACCACACAGATTCATCACTGCTCCCCGAGACCAGCCCAGGAGCTGACCCAGAGTGAGTGAAAGCAGGTGACTAGGAAAGGGAGGCACATTCTTCTGTAAGGCCTCCTCTCCCTCCCTTCACTCTGCAGGTGCCCTTCAGAACCGGTCAGAGTAGGTTCTGCCCATCTGTCCCCGGCATGCCCCTCCCAGACCTGGTCTCCACTGTCCCATGACAGATGTCTTTGTGATTCTAAAATAATATTGATAATTATAATAATAACAATAATAATTACTACCTTTTATTGAGTGCTCATCATATGCCTCATATGCATTATTTAATCCTCGAAAGAACCCTAGGAGGTAGGTTGTTCTTTTATTATTCTCATTTTACAGATAAGGAAACAGGCTGCAAAAGGTTAAATAGCTTGCCCAAGGTCATATAACTAGTAAACAATTGATACAGGATTCAAAACTAGGCCTAGATTGGGATACAGTGTGTGTGTGTGTGTTTGCACACACATGTGCACATATGAATTTATTCCTTCAACAAACACTCCAATAGCTCCCACTAGCCCTGTGCTGGGCACTGGAGATGGACAGAGAGGACTCAGACATAGTCTCTGCCTCCTCAGGGGAGGTAGCAGAGTTTCACATTAAATATTTGGGCCTTGGGGTCAGCAGACCTGGGTCTGAGCCTCAGACCCACTCCTAAATAACTGTGTGACTCTGGGTAGCTCAAGTGATTTACCCAGCTCCAGTTCCCTCATCTATGAAGTGGGGATAATGCCTACCTCAAGGGTTGCTGGAGGACTACCTGAGATAATGTGTCTAAAACAGTGAGCACATAACAAACAGCCCAGTGTTTAAGAAATATCCAATAAATGGCAATAATACATATGATGACTAGAGATTCTCAGGATCCGTAGACCAGGGCTGGATGCAATTCATCAGGGCCCTCTCTGAAGCCTTCTCAACCAGAGTCAATACTAATAGCTAAGACAATGCCTAATCCGCCCATTTTCTCATAAAACAACTCTTTAAGGGAAGTGTCCTTTACCAATTCTATTTTATAGGTGAGGCAACCGAGGCACAGAGAAGGTAGATTAACTGAGCTAAGTCACACAGCCTCAGTGGTTGAGCTGGAAACTCCACTCAGCTACTTCCATACTGGGCAGAGCTCAGCCCCTATCCCAGGGCCCTGGCCAGCCTGCTGTGGAGTCTGGGGTTCCTGACTCCTAGATTCTAGTTCCAGCTAGGCAGAAAGTTAAAAGTGTGAGAAAGGAGCCAAAAAGAGGGAGAGTTTGCTCAGTCTTCTCCCAGAATGAGCCCAGGGCTGGGAGGCAACCAACAACTGTCAAGGCAGGCCCTGTTCTGGGCACTTTTCATTGTCTCCTCCCCACACCCATGTTGAGGAAGTGTTACAATCTGTATGTGAACCTACACGTCGCAAATGAGATCCCAAAGGCTCAGAAAAGTTAGTAACTTGCCCAAGGTCACACAGCCAAGAAATGGCAGTCCTCAGGAAGTGGCAGAGTCCTTCCTCTCTCCACCGCTCTCAGACCTTCCCAGTTGCCTGTCTCCTCTGATGAAACCTAGAGGCTCAGCCATTCCCTCCCCAGGCCTAGGCAGAGGCCCTGAGTCTAGTTGGCTACGCCTCTCTCTCCATTGATTGATGCCTACTCAGTACCTGAGCCCACACTCAACTCAGAGAACCCAGAGCTCCCTTTGAGAGAGCCCTGGCCCCCAAGGAACTCAAGGAAAGAGAGGGTTCATGTTCACCAAGTCTCTATGATACTGGCACTTCATATGCATCAACCATTTAATCCAACACAAAACACATTGACAGGCGCATGTAGATGCTCAGTAAATATGTTTCTCATTCATTTGGAAATATTTACTGAGCACCTACTATGTGCCACTATGTCCTAGGTGCTAGGGATACAACAGTAAACAGAATAACAAAAATTCCTGCCCTCACAGGCTTACGTGAATAAAAGAAAAAGAAAATACTGCGTGAGGTAGGCATTAATACTCCCATTTTACAGATGAGAAACTGAGATGCAAAGAGCCACTAGCTGTACACTGCAGAGTAATGATTCTATTCCAGGCCATTCTGGCCCCAAAGACATTGTACCACATGATCCAAATGTCACCACCTAAGCATCAGGAGAAAAGGCAGCCCTAGTTGCGGTGGGATCCTAACTTCACAGAGTGTAGCCTCCCTCAGCATTTCTGCCCCCACTCCTTGTTGTTGTTAGGTGCCATGGAGCAGATCTCCAGGTCTTTCTCCCACAGAACCATTGGGTGGTTCAAACCACCAACCTTTTGATTAACAACCAAGTGCTTAACTGTTACACCACCAGGGTTCCTGCCCCCACCCCTAGAGCCTCCCTTTACCCCTTCCAGTGGCCTTGGTGCCACGGGACATGCATTGGAATCAAGCCCACATGGCAGTCGTTTAGGCAAACCCAGTACTCACCCAGCAGTAGCCGTCAAGTTCCCGCAGCCAGTCAGGGAGACACCGTGGAGCCATAGCCGCAGTGGCACAAAGAAGCAAAGAACAGCAGTGAGACACACAACCAACAAGCTCTGTGGAGCCACCTCCTCAGCCTGGGCCTGGGCCAGTGGGGAAACCCTGCCCTCCCTCTGCCTCTGAGGCTCAGCTACGACAGACACCCTCATAGTCAGCAAAACTCTGGCCTCCCAGGGCCCAGGCCACTGGAGGCAGCACAGTCCCTGTGGGGTCCACCAAACATTCAACAAACATTAACTGAGCACCTGCTGTGTGCCAGGTGTTGGGGATACAGTATGAACAAGATAGACATGGTCCCTGCAATCACATAAATAATTACCAATTTACAACTATGATGAGCACTTCAAGAAGGGAATTAAGAGATTTCAAATCCTGGCTTACTAGCTTTGTGATGTTGGGCTAGTAGAGCCACGGTTTGGTTTGTGACATTGGGCCCATTTCTTAATTTCTCTGTGCCTTATGTATTCATCTGTAAATTGGGGATAGTATTAGCATCCACCTCACAGGTTGTGAGGATTAAATATATTAAATAAGAACATTTGGAACAATGCTTGGCACACAGTAAACTGTTCATAAGTATTAGCTACTATTATTGCAGGAGGCTGTAGGACTGGGTTTTGGATGGGCCTAGTGTGGGTCAGGAAACACTGGTGGAGTAGCAGTTAAGAGCTACCGCTGCTAACCAAAAGGTCGGCAGTTCGAATCCACCAGGCGCTCCTTGGAAACTCCATGGGGCAGTTCTACTCTGTCCTATAAGGTCACTGTGAGTCAGAATTGACTCAGCGCACTTGGTTTGGGTTTTTTTGGTTTAGTGTGGGTCAGGCCACCACCTACCTGGTAAGTTGCTGCAGGGGTTAAATGGGACAATGGGAGGTGAGGCTCTGAGCACAGTGCCTTGCTGCCTGGTCACTGCTCAATAAATGACGGTGTTATTCTCAGGACTGCCCTCCAGAGCAGCCCCAGGGGAAAGCATCTCAGCAGAAGGGTTGTCAGAAGTGCTCCCACCACACACATCCAGAACTGCAGCTTTGGGCTGAAAATTAACCAGCAACCACATTCCCACCTTATTCTACAAATGCCATGTCTCCTTTGACCCTCACAATAACCCAGGAAGTGGACAAAGCCGAAATGATTACTATCCCTATCCTACAGACAAGGACAGAGAGGTGAAGGGATTCCTCTTTGTGTCTTGGGTGAGTCACTTCACATCTCCAAGCCTAGTTAAGTGGCCGAGCCAGGATTCTAACCCACGTCTGCCTAGATTTTGTTCTCGAGGTATCCCCCTTGGTTTTTTCCCTCCAGTCTCTGCAATACTAACTGCATAGCCCCAGACAAGCCTTTGAAACTCTCTTAACCTCAGTATACCATGGACTGCCAGAAGAACGAACAAATCTGTCTTGGAAGAAGTACAGCCAGAATACTCCTTAGAAGGGAGGATGGCGAGACTTCATCTTACATACTTTGGACATGTTATTGGGAGGGACCAGTCCCTGGAAAAGGACATCATGCTTGGTAGAGGGTCAGCAAAAAAGAGGAAGATCCTCAACAAGATGAATTGATACCGTGGTCGCAACAATGAGCTCAAACACAGCAATGATTGTGAGGATGGTGCAGGACCCGACAGTGTTTCGTTCTGTTATACATAGGGTCATTGAGTTAGAACAGACTTGAGGGCACCTCACAACAACAACCTCAATCCCTTCATCTGAAATAGCTGTTGTTAAACAGCCAGCCTATCACCCAAGCTGTTCCTAACCCAAAGTCTTCCTCCATAGGCTCAGCTGCTGCCATCATTGCCCCCTCTTCTAACCCTTTACCCCAGCACTGCCTTCAGTCACTAATCTACAGGTCAAGGAATGTCTACACTCAACTACTCTAAATCCATGTTTTATAGATGGGGAAACTAAGGCTCAGACTTGTCCACATACCTAAGGTTGCCTTTCATTGCCTAGCTCATGCACCTGGGCAGCAGTCAAGTAAGACTGGCCCTCTGGGAAAACTCCTGGGTAGGGCCCTGACCTTCGCTCCCTCTGCCCCTTTCACACCATGCTAGGCAAGCTCAACCAGTCCTAGTCAGAGGCAGGGCCATGCCCACCAGTGGGCACCCAGGGAAGGGGGCACAGCCCACTCCCCAGCTTCCCAGCCTGAATAGCCCAGAGATCTGAACTTGCTCCAGCAGGGGTCAAGCAAGTTCCATAGGTAAGGTCTGGGCACTGTGGCCACCTCAGTCGCCACAAGGCAGAGGCTACCCCTCTTAGTCAAATCTAGGCTTTGGAGTCAGATAGACCCGGGTTCAAATCCTGGTCCTGCCACTTCCTCGCTGTGTGACTTTGATCGAGTCAATTTGCCTCCCTGAACTCCTGTGAAATAGAGATAATACCTCTTTCTCATGAAGTTGTAAGTATTAAATGAGTTAATGCTGTATATTAAAGGCTTAGCACAGAGCACCATGCATAGTAAGTGTTCAAGATTAGAGAACAAGAGCTAAGAACAGGACTTGTGGAGGGTGGGGGGACATCCATCACACTCCATCTTGACCTCGCCATGTCCTATCCCCTCACATGGGGTGAGGGCAGGGAGTGGACTAAATCCCAAACCAGGTTCTGGAGGCTACAGCAGTAATTGGTGCTGCAAGAACTTTAGGGACTCTAGGCTCATCTCCTCTCCCCAGTCACAGAAAGGGAAACTGAGACCCAGGAAGAAAAGTGACTGACTTACAGGTTATAAGGGGGCAGAATACTACCCCGTTTAATAAACATCAGAATTCTGAATCTCCCCCACCCCCAGGGAAGTGTCATACAATCTGCAACCCCTGCAAAAACATCATGGGCCACCATGACCTCTAAGGAAAGCCCTTCTCAAGTATACTATTCAGCTCTGTGGCTAGCAGACCTGTACATGGTGCACAGCAGGTACTCAGGAAAGACTCAGATTCTCAGGAAAGACTTAGGGGATAACCAAACGAAGTTCTTCTCTGGTTCCACAGCTCTGCCCAGGCTCTCTCTCCAGCGGTCTCTCCTTACCTCTCCCCTCCCCACCCCATCTCAGCCGCTGTCTCATCTTGCAGCCCAGGACCCATCACCAGCTGGTCCTGGCTTCAGTCAGCAGAGGTCTGGGCCTCCGCAGGGCCTGCACAGCATCAGCATCTTACCAGCCAGACTGGGATGTTCCTGCCTAGCACAGCCAACCAGGCTCCTGGCCAGAGTCTGCTCTGCAGAGGGTGCACTGGCCCTGCCTAGGGGTGGGGCAGCCCGGGAGCCCTGGAGCTTCTATTGGCACCTGGGCCATACAGGAGGGAGGCCAGCCCAGCCAAGGCAGTACAGGGATGAGCCAGTCAGGAGAGAGCCGAGTGTGGGGCCTCCTCGCCTCACTGAGTACCACCTACACACCCAGGCACTCCTCCCTCACTCCACGTTGCTGGGCCCTGGGAGGCCCTACCTGACTCTCCTGTATACATAGAGGAAAGAAACTTCAGGGCTTCCCCACTCCATTCTCTTCTTGAAATACCCCAGTGACCAGCTCTCAGACCAACTACCATTCTGGTCTTTACACATTCATTGCCTCATTTGATTCTGCTAATGCCTATAAGGTCTGGATTATTGACTAAGAAGGAACATAGGGCTCAGAGAGGTGAAGTGACTCATGCAAGGTCACACAGCAAAGAAGTGTAAGGGCCAGGATTCAAACCCAGTTTTGCTGCATGCAAAACCTGCAGGACACTGGATGTCCCCCTCCCTCTTTCTCTCTCCACTTCCTGAAGCTTCTGGCTCCCCTTCTTCCTCTCCAACTAACCCAAACCTTCCACTTCTCTCTGCAAAACCTCCCCTCCCCTATTCCTAGTCAGAATTAATAATTCCCACCTCACGGCTGCTATAACACCTTGTTTACATGTACCCAACAGCAGCTGGGTACAGCAGTTATTTCTAAAGTGTCTGTCTCTCTGCTACTCAGGAGAGCCTTGAAGGCAAGGGCTGGCCTCTTAGACCTGACAGTCTGTTACTTCTACCAACCCCTCAATGCAAAAGTCCCTCTGGCCTCCACCCGCTGGTCTCTGTCCACCCCTAACCTCCTGCCAAGACCATCCCCACCCCCCGCCTGTAACTGGGATGGAGTGAAGTCTTGCTGAAGCCAAGAGCCTGGGTTCCATCCTAAGGGGCTCTGTGCCAGTGCTCTGGCCCCACCCTGGGTCCTCCCTCTCCCCTTCAGTAGCTGATGACCTGACCTGGACCTTACCCCAGGCAGCTCTCACAGTGACTCCCAGCTGCCCTAAACCCCAGCCCCAGCCAGCCTCTAAACAGGAGGGGGCTTGGAGACTTGAGGAGTCATAGTCAACCACTCTGTCCCAGGGGACGCTGTGGGCCCTGAAATTAAATAACCTCCCCTAATCCTACTGAGATAGTCCTCCCTCCTCCCCTTCCTCCTCTGAGGCAGGCCTGGCTGAGGTCTGTCAGATCAGATCCTGCCTCCAGCTTGATAGAGGGGAAGTGCCGTCCTACCCAAAAGGTGGAGACTGCTGGAATGTGTGAAAGGCAGAAAACTTGAGGAAAGGCAGTGGACAGACACAAGGAGAGACTGAGCCACGCAGAGATGAGAGACACAGGGAACCGAAAGATGAGAGCGAGCAGGAGCCTGAGCCCGAAAGGAGACAGTAAGACCAGAGACAGAGGGAAGTCCCCTAGACCAACTGTGGAAGGGAGTGGGGGCGGGGGACCCGGCGGTGACGGGAGAGCCACCCGAGCAGGCTGAGCCGGCGCCCTAGCTCGCGGGTCCCTGCCTCCCGAAACTCAAAGTCAGTTACGTAAGGGCCGGAGCGGGGCGCGGGGTTCCTGCCCGAGGGCCCCCTCCCACTGCGCGCCCGGCCCACTCCCGCCGGCGTTGCGGCTCCCGGGCAGGAGCGTGCAGGGCCGGGCAGGGTGGAGTTGAGGAGGGGGCGGCTCTGGCTGCAGCGCTCCTCAAGTACCCGCCCGCCGGAAGCGAACCCAGGACCCCTGCCCCAGGCAGGCCGTGGGACAGGCTGGGATCGCCAGCAACATGCGTCCAGCTCCGGACACGAGCTCCCGGAGTCCCTCGCCTAATGTCCGTGCCCCTCCTCGGACCCAGAACTTCGAGAAACCCAGGCCACTCTGGACCCCCCACCTAGGGCCCTGGAACCCAGGACTCCTAGGGCTACTTCCTTGGACCCCGAAGTCCCCCTCCAGACCCTTAGACCTGGTCTTGCCCCTCCTGGGACGGCCCAGGCCATTGCAGGTGGGTCCATCTGTTCCTCACCCTGTACCTCCTGGGGACCCGGGGTCACCCCTAAGCGGTCCAGACTAACCTGAGCTGGACAGGGCGGGGACCTGGCCGGGCTGAGCCGGGTCGCGTTCTTGCTCTCCGCGACTCTCGCCCTTTAAGACGTTCCTGCCACTTTGCCCCGCCGGGGCCGTCCACCTGCGCTGACAGGGCAACTCTGACGTGAGGCCCCGCCCCAGACCCAGAAGGCCTTCTGATTGGTGCAGGAAACTGCCAATCGGCAGAGCAGCAGGGAGGGCGGGGCCGAGGGGTGCAAGTGTCGCAATCGGGTAGGGGTGGTGGCTGCAGGTGCTGCCCCACGCGGAGCCGCGAAGAGCAGAGAGGCCAGAGGAGTGTCGGGCAGGGAGCCCTGGTGGTGCCTGCCGTGGGCAGCTCGGCTGCTAACCGAAAGGTCGCTGGTTTTGAACCCACTAGCCTCTCCACGGGATATCCCTAAAGATGTACACAGCCTTGGAAACTCTATGGGGCAGTTCTGCTCTGTCCTATAGGGTCACTATGAGTCAGAATAGACTCTTCGGCAATGAATTTTTTTTTTTTTTTTAACTTGGAGTCAGGCTGCCTGGGTCCCACTCCCCAACACTGCATCTATTAACTATGTTCCTCTGGGCAAGCTACTAACCCGTCTCCAAGCCAGGTTCCACCTCCATAAAATGGGGTTAATAAAAGTATTTTCCTCAAAGCTTGTTGTTAAGAAATTAAATGAAATAATCCATGTAAAATGCTAAGAACAGTGCCATTCTCAGGGTAAGCATCCAATAATTATTAGCAAGTATTATGGTTAGTAAGCATAAATTCATTTATTGCCCCCAAATTCACTGAAGTCTCCTCTGAGCCAGCTTCTGTTTCAGGCTTCCGGGTCTTGGTCCCTGCCCTCAACAAGCTCATAGTCTGGCAGAGGAGGGTCTGATTGAGCCCCTAGATCTGGGAGATGCTTCCTGATAGAGGCTGAGTGGGCTCTAATGCACCTGAGAAGTTGTGGATCCTTTGACCACAAATCTGGACCCTGGAGACCCATTCAGCCACTAGCTGTCTGAACCCAGTGGGGAAATCTGACATACACACACCCAGGCTCCAAAGCATATTGGCACATCTTTCACTTGCTCACATACCTATTGCCCAGTGGTTAAGAGCTTGGCATTTGGAGGAAATTGAGTTTGCTTTGTACTTACCAGCTGTGTGCCCTGGGGCAAGTCATGTCTCTGGAGTAAAATGGGATTAATAGCAAAACCCGTTGCCATCGAATCATTTCTGACTCGTAGAGACCCTATAGGACAGAGTAGAACTGCCCCATAGGGTTTCCAAGATTGTAATCTTTATGGAAGCAGAGTGCCACATCTTTCTCCGGAGTGGCTGGTGGGTTCAAATTGCCGACCTTTCGGTAAGCAGCTGAGCGCTTAACCACTGAGCCACCAGGCCTCCTTAATAATAGTAGCAACCTTATATAGAGCTTGTGTAAATTAAAAGAAAGTGTGTAAAACTATTTATGCAAATACCCAATAAGGGCGCTAATATTTTTTAACTGCTCCCACATGTATACGTACACCCAGGAGACAGCAGGCTGTGATCTTCTTGATTTGGTCTCTGCGTTCAGCCATTTCCCCAGACCTGGACCCCTGACCCGCCTCCTCAATCACAGTGGCCGGCCCTTCCACAGGGGCGGGGAGAGGAGAATCCCAGCAGTGACCTGGACACGGCTATTTTAATCAGTTGCCGCATGCCCCGCCCCCTCCCTGATTGGGCGGGCACGTGGTTCCAGCTCTGTAGGGTTTAGCTGCCTGTGGGTGACTCAGCAGTGCCTGCGCCTGCCCCAGCTTGATAAACGCTTGTGCATGAGTGTGTGTGTTTGTGTGCTGAGGGTGGACAAGGAGGGCTCCGTGTTTCTGAATCTGTGGGTGTTGGGGAGGTGGGTACACCTGGGACTGTGCTTGTGATCTTGTGTGTGATTCTGTCTGTGTATTTGGGGGGTGCATCTGTGTGTGTGAGGGTGTGCCCATGTTGGTGAGTTTGTATAAAGAGTGTGACTGTGTTTGTGTCTGTCTCTCTGTGTCATATAAACAGGTTGTCCCCATGCCCCATGGCCTGGGAACTAAGAGAGCTCTTTCCTACCCCAAGGACCTCTGCATTCAGGGAGCCTGTGTGGGTTTCTTGTTGGGCTGACTTACACACTTGTATGGGACCGTGGCCCTGTCAGTCACTGCCTGGAATTCAGCCCTCTGCCCCACTGCCTCTGCCTGTGAAATCTTAGTCTTCACCTCCCTCCCTAGGCTGTGGGGGAGCAATTTGTTACCTAAGGTGCTGAGGGTGGATGAGGGAAGATCTCCTGAGGAGGCAGCTCCCATTTAGTGACCACTACTGTTTATCTTGGAGCCCTGGTTGCACAGTGGTTAAGAGTTTGGCTGCTAACCAAAAGGTCGGCAGTTCAAATCTACCAGCTGCTTCTTGGAAACCCCATGGGGCAGCTCTACGCTGTTCTATCAGGTCATATGAGTCAGAATCCACTAGATGGCAACGGGTTTGGTTTTGGTTTACTCTTTATCTCATTGAAACCTTACTGCGAAAAATGCTCTGAAGAGGGTCTGCGGCTCAGAGAGCTGAAGTGACAGCCTAGAGTCACACAGCTCTGAAGTAATAGAGGGCAGGAAGGTGACAGGCTGGGGCCAGCCCTGGGCTGAGCACCCAGTTCTCCTGAGGCCTGTGGGGGGCTGATAAGCTTGGGGGTACAGGGGAAGAAGCTTCCTTGTGTCTCCTCCTCCCCCTCTCAGTTGCCTGGGCCTCCAGCCGACTCCTTATCCTGCAGAGCCTGGCCGCTGACACCAGCTGTGAGTGAGTCTTGAGTTGGGTGATAAGGAGGACTGAGGATCAGAGGGGGCAGGGCAGATATGGAAACAACCATTCCTTAAACAAAACTTTATTGACCACCTTATTAAAACTGACCAATACTCAGTCTCTGTCCAGTTGTCCAGTCTGAGGGGGTAAAGAGTCACAAGACTGGCCCACATGGGATGGCAGAGATAAAGAGGAAGCTCAGGCCTGAGGCGGTAGGGTGGAGAGAAAGGAGTAAGTAGCTGGAATCAGTGGCAGATTTTAATCCTGACTCCATTATTTATAAAGTTTGTGACCTGGCCAGTCACATCTCTCTCTTAGCCTGTCTCCTTGTCAGTCAAATGAGATAATAACTCTCACCTTGCCTGCCTTTCCCAATCACGGGATATTGTTGTTGTTAGGTGCCGTTGAGTTGATTCCGACTCATAGCAAATCTCATGTGACAGTAGAACTGCTCCCTAGGTTTTCCTAGGGTTTTCTTTGCTGTAAGCTTTACGGAAGCAGATTACCAGGTATTTCTCCCATGGAGCCACTGGGTGGGTTCATTAGCCTTTCAGTGCATCTCGCAGGGCTTAACCATTGCTCCACCAGGGCTCCTTAACCCCAGTATTCTAGAAGGGAAGCCATTTATAAACTGTGAATTGTTTTCCATGCATAATATATGTTCCTGCTGTGATTCATGGCCTCCTATGGGGGAAAGCAATTCCATCTGAGGGTTAGGGAAAGCTGCCTGGAGAAGTGACCATCTAGCTGGACTTTTAAGGATGAATTCACTAAAGGAAGGTGGAGGAAAACACTTAGATAGAAGGTACAGCTTGCACAGAGGCCTGGAGGTAGGATAATGAAGGTGTTCTCTGGGAACCGAAAATGGTCTAGTGTACATATTTGGACTGAAGCATGAGACCAGATAGTGAAAGACCTTGAATACCAGGTTAAAACACAGAGAAACAGACACTTGGGGACAATGAGGAATCTTTGAGACAGGCATGCTCTGGCTGGCAGGTGGCAGTCATTTTTAGGGGGCTGGGAGACAGAGTTGGTTGGTCAGGGACCTCTCCCCAGGGGAAGTCATTTAAAGCCTGGAACAGATCACCAGGATGATGTCAAGGTGGGCAAAAGGCTGCAGAGCCCCCTCCAACAGAGACCTGAGGGTTGGCAGGGAGGAGGAAGAGAGCCCCAAGTCAGATGTCCCAGAGGAACATCTAAGGACCCTGAAAGGCCCCACTGCTCAGGAGTTCTCTGGGTTTGCAGCAATGTGAAGAGGGGGCTGATCCCACCAGGATCCCAGGGAAGTGGCAGTCACTAGAGGCCCCAGTTAAAACAGCAATAGTTGCCAGCTTATTATTTCTCACTAACCTATCCCCATCCATTGTACGATGACGAAAAGAAAATGAGGCTGAGAGGCGAAGGGATCTGCTCAGGATCACACAGCCAGTAATGGCAAGGCCAGGACTTGAAGGCAGCACTCCCGATTTCCTGGGAGGGCAAGAAAGAACTGAAGGTGTTTGGAGACAGTTGAGATTCAGGCCACGTGGGGCTGAAGAGCCAGGGGGAAAGAAAGGTGGTGTCTGCCGCCACCTAGCGGTCATAGAGCACCTGGGGCGGAGACGCCGAACTGAGCCGGGCAGGCTGCCAGAAGGGAGCTGCGCCAGGGTCTCAGCCCCGGAAATGGGGTCGGGTTTGGGACTTCATTTGTCAGCTCCAAGATAGGGGGTGCGATGAAAGGGTGGGCTTTCAAGTGAGACAGTCCTAGGTTGCAGTACGTGCTCACCACAATTTGCTGTGAGACCCCAGGCAAGTGCCTTATCCTTGCTCCTCATTTCTTCTTCTCTCAGTGCCTTTGAGAGGATTAAAAGAGATAATCCTTATTCTGGTAGAAACTTATCAGTCTTTATTCTCTCTTTGCTGTTGGGGAAACTGAGGGTCCAATGGGCAGATCCAGGTTTGCGGGGTAGGGTGGAGGGGTGTTGGAGCTTATTTTGGAGGCTTCTTTAAGAAAAAGAATGCAAAATTAATACAGAATACTTGTAGCCACTCAATGCCTGAGGACACAAGTGGGAAGGAGGAGAAGCTGGAGTGGAAAGAGACAGTGGTCTTAACTGCAAATTTTACAGAAACACATGACCTTGTGAACACATTGCCAAAGCCCCTCCCACGGCCTGTGCAAGTGTGAGGCCCTAAAGCTCAAGCCTCGTTGTGAGTCTGCCCCTGGGCCTAAAGGAGTCAAGCCTGAGGTCCCCAACAGGAGATTTGGGACTTCTGAAGCCAGAGTGGGATCTGGGTCCATGTCTTTCAACCACCCACCCAGGCAGGCCTTTTACCCAGATCTCCTAGAGCTTCCCACCTGGAACTGAGTCCACACTCAGTTCCAGGCCACATCCTGAGAGCTGGGTGGCTCCAGCCAGGACCACTCAGGAATCTGTTCCAACCAGTGGAATCTTCCTTTGCCTTCCAGACTTGGGTCCAACCCTATAAGCCCCAGGAAACCTCCCCTGACTGCCCTCACCTTCCCAGGCAGTGCCAGCACCGTGCTTGGCACCCAGAGGCCCTTGGTCTGTACAGCGTTGTTGTCTGAGCCCCTGTAGTGTTGTCAGTCTGATGTCATCCATGTGTGGTCAGTCCCAAATGGACACATCTGAGCCCCTCCTCCTGCAGCCAGGCCTGTGCTAGGTACTGTGGAGGAAACAGAGAGAGGACCAGACCCAGTTCAGCCCTCCTATAGCTCATGATCTGGAGGGTAGTTGGTACATAAACTGAGTTAAACCTTTAGGACTAAGGAAAAGATGAACTGCCTGTTACACAAATAATGTGCCTTCTACGTTTGTTTGCCAACTGCTCCCTCTCCCCCTTATTTTCACAAGCACACTATGCCAATTTTTTACAGCAACATATAAAAACAATTAGCATAGTGGCACTTATGAAAATATCTGAGCGGGGGGAGCAGTTGGCAAACAAACATAGGAAAACCTGTTGCCATCTAGTTGATTCCAACTCATAGCAACCCTATAGGACAGAGTAGAACTGCCCATAGGGTTTCCAAGGAGCAGCTGGTGGATTTGAACTGCCAACCTTTTGGTTAGCAACCAAGCTCTTAACCACTGCACCACCAGGGCTCCACAAATGTAGGAGACACATGGTATTTGTGTAAAAATAAGGTAGCCCAAGTGGTTGTCAAAACTCTTTTAGCCATAGAAGCCCAGTGCTTCTCTGGATGCTCTGAGTGAGGCAATGGGTGTATGAGGGCATGAGTGGCTCCATCTGCTTGCCCGCTCCCTGTCACACTTCCTGCTTGGCCTCCCCCAGGCCTTCTAATATGGGTTGGAACCACTATTCTAATTCAAGCCCTTTGCTTTAGCAGATGAGGAAGCTGAGGACCAGAGAGGCTAAGAAGTTTGTCCAAGGTCACAGAACAAGTTAGTGGCTGAGGCTGGATTCAAACTCAAGTCAGCTTGATTCCAGGTTTGAGATTCTCTTTGTTCAACCTCAGTATTGGATAGTTGGGGCTGAACCATCCCTTCCCAGCCCTGAACCACATCTCGCTGCTCTTTCACTGTGGATCTTCCACCAATTGAGGAAAGCCAGGATGGCAGAAAGAAGCTCAAATGTTTCCCAGAGACCCATGGGAGTGGGACATGAAGGAAGGAGTCTGTCTGGAGCCTCCACACTGGAACCAGGGCAGGGATTTTTGTCTGTCTTGTCCACTACTTATCCCCCATCCAAGGGTAGAGCCGGCCACACTGTAAAAAATTAAAATTAGTTATATGAATGAATTTGAGGCAGCAGCTCAGGGCCCAGTGTAGAGACACCTCCCTGGGTGGGGAAATCATCCTTCTAGGTGGGCCTCATTCACCCTAGGGCTCTTCTCCTGGACCCCTTGGAGCTGGGGATCTGGGCTGAGCTTCCTTCCTGCACTTCTGCCTTCTCTTTCTCTTCAGAGCACCGTCCTGACCATCGGATGAAACTCAGCTGGAATCCCCTGCTAATTGCGTGACTTTGGGCAAGTCACTTCTCCTCTCTAAGCCGCCATCTGCTTATTTGTTAAAAATATTCACCTTAGTCTTTCAGCCGTTCAGTTGAATAGTTATTAGGACTTTTGATGTGCCGGGAGCTGTGTAAGGCATATAAGAGTAAGAAAATAAATGAGATAATAGCTGTACAGGACAGCACAGTGCCTGACACACAACGGGCAGTCAATAAGTGACAGCTCCTCACCCCACTCCACACTCATCCACCCCAATTTCTCCCAAAAAGATGCCTCCCTCATTTGTGTCCCATTTTTAGAACCAGCTCCAGTCCATAGCATCCAGAGATGAGGAATGGAAGATATGGGGGTCAGGCGATGGGTGAGGAATGAACAGAACTGGAGAAGGGATTTCAAAAATAACCAGTTGGTGTTGAGTTGATTCCAACTCATGATGACTTCATGTGTGTCAGAGTACAGCTATGCTCCATGGAGTTAACAACCGCCGATTTTTCAGGAGTAGGTCACCAGGTCTTTCTTTCAAGGCACCTCTGGGTGGACTTCAACCTTTGAGTTAGCAGAGGAGCACATTATCAGTTTGCACCACCCAGGGATTCCTAAAAAGGAGTAGGAACTAAATGAGGGTGCTAGTGCCAGACGTGGCCAGTAGAGGGCAGAAGCATCTGTGAAATGAGCCTGTTCTCCGGAAGCTTTAATTAAATTTCTCCAAGGCTAAGTTGTTTAAGATGAAGCTGAAGAAAACTCAAGCAAGTCCATGAGAGCCAAAGTACAACCTTGAGTATATCCCACCTAAATTTACGGACCACCTCAAGAACAGATTTGACGCACTGACCATTAATGACCAAAGACCAGAAAAATTGTGAAATGACATCATACGTGAAGAAAGCAAGAGGTCATTAAAAAGAGAGGAAAGAAAGAAAAAAACAAAATGAATGCCAGAAGAGACTCAGAAGAAATGATGGGGGAAAAGAGCTGAGCAGAAGATCAAAGGGCGGCTCAAGAAGATAAAGTATTATAATGAAATGTGCAAAGACCTAGAGTTAGAAAACCAAAAGAGAAAATTAAAGCCTCAAGTTGCAATATTGAAGGATTCTATAGGGAAAATACTAAACCACGCAGGATACATCAAAAGAAGATGGAAGGAATACACAGAGTCACTATACCAAAAAGAATTGATCAATATTCAGCCATTTCAGGAGGTAGCATATGATCAAGAACTGATGGTACTGAAGGAAGAGGTCCAAGCTGGACTGAAAGCACTGGCGAAAAACAAGCCTCCAGGAATTGACAGAATGCCAATCGAGATGTTCCAACAAACGATGTAGTGCTGGAAGTGCTCACTCATCTATGCCAAGAAATTTGGCCAACCGACTGGAAGAAATACATATTTGTGTCCATTCCAAAGAAAGGTGATCCAACAGAATGCAGAAATTATCAAACAATATCATTAATATCACACACAAGTAAAATTTTGCTGAAGATCATTGAAAAAGTGGTTGTTGCAGTACATCAACAGGGAACTGCCAGAAATTCAAGCCAGAGTCAGAAGAGGATGTGGAACAAGGGATATCATTGCTGATGCCAGATGGATCCTGGCTGAAAGCAGAGAACACCAGAAAAATGTTTACCTGTGTTTTGACTATGCAAAGGCATTCAACTGTGTGGGTCTGTCATGGATTGAATTATGTCTCCCAAAAAATGTGTGTATCAGTTTGGCTGGGCCATGATTCCCAGAATTGTGTGGTTGTCCTCCATTTTGTGATTGTAATTTTACATTAAAGAGGATTAAGGTGGGACAGTAACACCACCCTTACCCAGGTCACATCCCT
>NW_004443984.1:993078-1002258 GCF_000243295.1 Trichechus manatus latirostris
AAAGGCAAGCAAGCAGAGAGTGGGGGACCTCATACCACCAAGAAAGCAGCACTGGGAGCAGAGTGCGTCCTTTGGACACAGGGTCCCTTGCGCCTGAGAAGCTCCGCAACCAGGGGAAGATTGCCGACAAGGACCTTTCTCCAGAGCTGACAGAGAAAGCATTCTCCTGGACCTGATGCCCTAAATTTGGACTTGTAACCTACTAGACTATGAGAAAATAAATTTCTCTTTGTTAAAGCTATCCACTTGTGGTATTCTGTTAGAGCAGTACTAGATGACTAAGAAAGGATCATAACAAATTATGGATAACGTTGCGAAGACTGGGAATTCCAGAACCCTTATTTGTGCTCATGAGGAACCTGTACTTAGACCAAGAAGCAGTTGTTCGAACAGAACAGGGGGATACTGCGTGATTTAACGTCAGGAAAAGTGTGCGTTAGGGTTGTATCCTTTCACCATACTTAATCTGTATGCAGAGCAAATCATCTGAAAAGCTGAACTATATGAAGAAGAAGGCAGCATCAGCATTGGGGGAAGACTCATTAACAACCTGCATTATGCAGATGACACAACCTTGCTTGCTGTAAGTGAAGAGGACTTGAAGCACTTACTGATGAAGATCAAAGACTACAGCCTTCAGTATGGATTATACCTCAACATAAAGAAAATAAAAACCCTCACAACTGGACCAATAAGTAACATCATGATAAAGGGATAAAATATTGAAGCTGTCAAGGATTTCATTTTCTTGGATCCACAATCAACGCCCATGGAAGCAGTGGTCAAGAAACCAAAAGACGCATTGCATTGAGCAAATCTGCTGCAAGAGATCTCTTCAAAGTGTTAAAAAGCAAAGATGTCACTTTAAGGACTAAGGTGAGCCTGACCCAAGCCCTGGTGTTTTCAATCACCTCATATGCATGTGAAAGCTGAACAATGAATAAGGAAGATGGAAGAAGAATCAATGCCTTTGAATTATGGTATTAGTGAAGAATATTGAATATACCATGGACTGCCAGAAGAACTAACGAATCTGTCTTGGAAGAAGTACAGCCAGAATGCTCATTAGAAGCAAGGATGGCAAGAGTTCATCTCACATACGTCGGACATATTATCAGGAGGGATCAGTCCCTGGAGAAGGACATCATGCTTGGTAAAGTAGACGGTCATCGAAAAAGAGGAAGATCCTCAATGAGATGGATTGACACGGTGGCTTCAACAATGGGCTCAAGCATAACAATGATTTTGAGAATGATGTAGGAACAGGCAGTGTTTCGTTCTGTTGTACATAGGGTCACTATGGGTTGGAACCAACTCAATGGTACCTAACAACAAATTGTTTGCGTACAGATGAATGAATGTGTATGTCCCATTGGGAGGCGTGTGTACAAAGACGTACATGTGCATACCTGTGATATGGACGCACGTGTGCGTGTGTGTGAACAATATGTATACAGGTGCCTATGTGAAACAGAAGTGCAATTCACAGGCAGGCGTGTGTGTGTGTGTGTGTGTGTGTGTGTGTGTGTGTTACAGACATCTCCATGTGAGCCTGTGTGAGACTCCATGTGTGTGTGTGTGTTACAGAGAGACATCTCCATATAAGTCTGTGTAACACAGCAGAGTATACTCAGAGAGTATGTGTGGTTGGGGTGGAGGTTGGTTGTACACAGTCAGCCTCGGGGTTGATGTGAGCCTATTTATATATGACTGGTGTGTGTGCCTCCCCGCCATCCTCTTCACCTTTTTTGTCCTGGACCCCCGGAGTACTTGATGAGGGTTCAGGATCCTCTCTGCAACAAGGCGCACAGTGACACATGGTGCGTACCCCATTTCAGATGGCTCTGGAATCAACGGGGGATGCCCTGGGGTTCCTCTAGGTAAGGAAGTACACCCAAATGTTAACAGAGTAGGGGACTGTGGACGATGGTTTTCCTCTTCTTTCCATGCTTATCAGGTTTCTCAGTTTCTATAATGAGCATATACTACTTTAATACAGGACCAAGAAACTCCATAAACATTACTGAAGAAAAATAAAAAACCTGCTGTTCCTTCCCACCATTCTGTCTGACAATGCTGTGGTGGCCCAGCAGCCTTGCTCAGGGTCGGGGGGGCCACGGACAGCAGCTGTGAGAGGTCCACGCAGTGCGCAGTGCGAGGGGGGTGGGGCTGGAGCAGTCAGAGAAGGCTTCCTGGAGGCAGAGGGAGTGGAGCTGCCCAGAGCTGATGAAGTTGGCACATGACAGGAGTCTGTCCTGCCTGCTCCACTCCTCTGAGAACTGCCTGCTCTCAGCCTGGGCCTCAGAAGTCTTCTTCCTATAGTGGGTCCCCTTCCTCTTCCGAGGGAACTTAAGGTTGCAGTTAGGTGATTTTGGACTTAGAGTCTCAGAATTCCCTTGTGGAAGGGGCCTGAAAGATCATCTAGATTTGCCAGGCAATTGGGAGCCATTGAAGGTTACAGGCAGAGTGTGTTTTCCCATCAATAATAACATACCATATTTACCACTCACAGCTATTGTCTCACTGGGTCCTCAGGAGGGTCCCGGGAAATTAGTTGTTAGAACAATTATTACTCTATTTTTCAAAGGAGGAAAATGAGGCCCAGAGTCTTCATACAGATATGTCTTCCCTCTGAGCATATCCAAAGGTGAATAAAAAAACTCCACTGTGCACACAGACTCACATAAGCACCCGATGCTCTTGCACATGCTGTGCAAACACACATACACACACTCTTACCTTCAGAGCTGTTCTTCTCAGCCTCAGTGGGCGCTGGCTCTGCATAGAGCTGCCAGGGCTGTGAAGTCTCCTTGATCTGAGTCCTTCTCTTTAAGTCATCCCCCCTCCCCACCCCAGGTAGCCTGGCAGCCCTGCCCATCATGCCTCTGCCTACATAGTCCAAAGCTGAGGGGTGTTGGGTCAGGGCTGTCCTGTCCTCCCCGCTTGGTGCTCATCATCTTGACACAGGCAGGTCCCAGGACAGGTAGCCCCGAACTGAGGCCTTCTCTAAGACTGGGTCCCTGGAAGGGCATTGCCCCAGGAGTGGAGGTGGGGCTCCATGCCCACATTCCCTCTTGAGGGCTCAGTCCCATGTGATGGGGAGGCAGGTACTGGGCCGGGGAGTAATTCCCTTCCAGAAAGTTACTTAGAAGCCATCGGAGTCAGCAACTATTTGAGGAGGAGAATGCTGAGGAGGTGGAGAAGGTATCTTGAAGCATTGGGTTCTAACTCCCACCCCCAAGTCTACCTTGAATGCACACAGGGATCTGTTACAGCTTCTATGGCCAAAGGCCAGGTAACTGCGGGGCGGCGGTGGGGGAGGTGGAGCTGGAGTTAGCTGGAGGCGTGTGAGGTGGGCAGGGCTTTGGAGGACGTGTGGCTTAGATTAGGGTGGAGGGTGCACCCGGCGCAGGAAAGAAGGAAGAGCCAATTTGGAGGTGAGGCGGAGGGGAGCGAGGGGCCTCGTTTTGTTCTGGCACACTCTAGGAAGTGGCTGCAGCTGCCTCTTGTGTCTCTGCTATCAGGCTGGAGTTCTTAAGGACAGTGCTGCATCCTCCTGAAGGCTCTGAAGGTCAGGCTCGAAGTTCCCCTCAGTGTGAGGAGGCAGGTCCTTGTCACTACCCCGCCCCCAAGACTGGAACTTCCCCTCGTAACAGGACCACAGAAGGTAAACAAAAGAAACAGCCAAAGAAACAGATACTGAGAATAAGTGTTCACTTTATTGGGAAAACAGAAGGTTGGGTCCGTGGTACAAGATGGGCCCGGGCGTGGGCACACAGCCAGGTGTTTGAGTCAAGCTTCCTATTTGACCTGCCCCTCCTCCCTTACCCCAAAAGTAGGGCAGCTTCAGTTACAAACACCAGACCCCAGGCATCAGGTTCCCTGCTTCTGGGCAAATGCCCTGTGGATTTTACCAGTAAATGTCTGTTTCTGGGATCAAGGAACCTGAGAGAGATATCACAGTTCTCTCCCAGGATGCAGAGCCCTCAGAACGCATCAACTCCTAGTTCGGTTGGTTAAAACGCTGGGATGGTTAAAAGAAAAAGTCCTTTGCTCTTGACCCACCTACAGCATTAAGAGATGTGGGTTGGAGTAGGTATAACCGGAAACATTAGAAATATTAAAAAGCTTCATTTACTGAGCGCTTACTAAGCACCAGGCACTTCATCCACTTGGTAGAATGACTACTGTGTGCCAGGTGCAGTGCCAGATGCTGGGAATAGTTTTGTGATCAAAATAGACAGGTTCCTTCACTCACGGTCTCTAAGTCTTCATGACTCCTTACCAGGTAAGCTTTGTCATCCACAATTGAGGAAATGGGCCCAGAGAGTGAAATGACTTGCCCAAGGTCACACAGCAAACTGGAAAAAATGGCAGAACAAGTAGGCCGTCCACAGCAGGGAGGGAATGGATGGGGATATGGGCCTGCCAAGGTGACAGCAGTTTCCTGGGCAGCTGGCATGTGCCTCTGCTGCCAAGGTGATGAGGCACAGATCCTGGCACAGAGAACGCTCCGTCCATGACTGATCCTGGACGCAAGTATCTCCTCACTGCTCTCTGTGTAATCATAGAGTTTCCTCCTACAGACATGACAGAACTAAGAGGGGATCCTAGCTGGGCCTGCCACCAGGAAGCTGTGTAGCCTTGGGTAAATCATTCCCCTCTCTGAGCCTCAGTTTCCTCGTCTGTAAAATGAGGGTAATAGTAATGCCTACCCATAGTCATGCTGTGAGGATTAGATAAGTTACTGTATGGAAAGTGCTTAGAACAATGAAGGGCAGGGAGGCATGGGACATATTACCTATTGTTATTATTACGATGGCCTCTCACTGAGAGGGGGTGAGCAGAAACACGGGGCACTCTGGAAAGGGCTGAGCACCAGGTGGGGCTCATCCCCAGTGGTGGTGCTGGGACTGGGACCTGGGCAACTTCCCAGCCCAGTGCTCACTCTACTACATCAGCGTGTCCATCTGAGGCCCATTTTGAATTCCCAAGCTGCCTGTATCCAGAGCCACACAGCCATTTCCCAGTATTTGCAAGCTCAGAGTGGGGGGACCAGGCCCTGACTCTCTCCCATCACTCCCCACCCAGCCCTCAGCACTATGTGCTCAGTGCCCAGAAATGAAAGAAAGGAATTTGAGGTGCCTGTGTGCAAATGATTAATGTACACGGCTGCTAAATGAAAGGTTTGGAAGTTTGAGTCCACCTAGAGGCACCTCAGAAGAAAGGCCTGGCAATCTACTTCTGAAAAATCAGCCATTGAAAACCCTATGGAGCACAGTTCTACTCTGACACACATGGGGTCGCCATGGTCAGAGTCAAGTCAATGGCAACTGGGGCAGGGGGAGTGTTGTATGCGTGAGTGCCAGGACCCAGGGATGTCACTTCCTAGGGGCTTTGAAGCCTCCTGGACCAGTTCCCAGCCTGGATCTGCAGCAGTTGCTACATGGGGCAGGCTGGCAGAGGCCAAACCCTAGGCTAGGGATCTGTCACTGATACCAAGAGAGCTGGTCTTTGGTCTGAGACCCAGCAGGTGCCCAGTCTGGACTGTTACTCCTCCAAGTGTCCTCTCAGAACACTGGTGGCCCCTCTCCACCTTGAGAAGACTTTCAAATTCCAAGCCAAGCACACTTCAGAGCAGCTGCCTCTGGCACCCTGGTAATTATTACAAAATAATTCTGTACTGAGGACCTACTATGTGCCAGGCACTTTGGTAGGCACCTCGCTCACAATATCTCTAGTCTTCAAAGGGAGTTCTCGGATGTGAAGCAATTTGTCTAAGGTCACACTGCTAACAAATAGCCAAGAATTAGCAAGATCGGACTCTTATTAGAGACTGAGCATCATATTAGACACTGACCCATGCCCTTATCTTAGACTCAGAAGGAAAACAGAAGCTCGGATAGGGCAAGTCCCCTGCCTAGGTCACACAGCCAGTTAGCTTCAGAGCTGAGATTTGAATCCTGGTTTGAGGGTTTCCCAGGACATGCAGAAGACTGAACTTGAGGGCTCTGGTTTACTCCCATCACCCTCCTGCCCCTTCTACCAACCTGTCTTATGATACTTGTCATTATCCATCACTCCCTCACCCTAGGAACGCCCTCCTCCCCCAGTTTCCATGGCAGCACATTTGCCCCATCCTCCTACTGTCTTGCTGGCAGCTTCACACTCTCAACTGTGGCTCCTCCTGAGCCTAGAAAGCGGGGGATCCCCAGGCTGGCCCCCCAGTCCCTTGACTCTCTAATGCTACCCCTGAAAACTTACCTACCTTTCCCTCTAGGTCTCTAGCTCTGACCTTGCATCCCAGCTCCACTTTCAAGTAATAATAGCTATTTACCATGTGCTAACAGCTTACTTATGTGCTGGGTCCTATCCATACATTATCTCATTAAATCCTCACAACGACCTCATGAAGCAGGTCCACGCTACAGATGAAGAAACTGAGGCTCAGAGAGGGAAAGCCAAGGTCTGATTCCAGCTTTAACCACTACTTTTACTACATCAAGTAGAGATATGAAACTGTAGGGCACTTTGAAACCAGGGGCCAACACTTCCCTCCCACACCCTGGAGAAAGAGGAATGGAAATGTTGGGGGGTTAAGGGGGGCAGGGAGCAGGTCGACTCCACAGTTTTTAGAACTCTGTGCTGATCTAGAATCACACTGTCAGCTTGGAGCTTTAAAATGCATCCTGCACAGCACACTTTGAAACGTGAGGATTTAGAGAGCTTCAGGAGGAACAAAAGTTCATGGAAGATTGTCCCTTTCCTGAAGATTTCTCCATTTGGTTTTAAGTTTTCAAAAACCTCATCCCACGTGTCTTAGTTATCTAGTGCTGTTGTAACAGAACTAGATAACGAAGAGAAATTTATTCTCTCACAGTCTAGGAGGCTAGAAGTCCGAATTTAGGGTGCCAGTTCCAGGCAAAGGCTTTCCTCTCTCTGTTGGCTCTGGAGGAAGGTCCTTGCAATCAATCTTCACCTGGTCTAAGGGCTTCTCTGTGCAGGAACCCTGGGTCCAAAGGATACACTCTGCTCCCAGCTCTGCTTTCTTGGTGGTAGGAGGTCCCCCTGTCTCTCTGCTCACTTCTTTTATATCTCAAAAGAGACTGATTTAAGACACAACCTAATCTTGTAGATTGAGTCCTGCCTCACTAACATAACTGCCACTAATCCCACCTCATTAATATCATAGAGGTAGGATTTACAACATATAGGAAAATCACGTCAGATGACAAAATGGTGGACAATCACATAATACTGGGAATCATGGACTAGCCAAGTTGACACACATTTTGGGAGGACACAATTCAATCCGTAACATCACAGTTCCAGCTGGTAAGGCCCTTCTACTTCTGTTATGCTTGGAATTAACTGGAAACTGGACTGGAGTTCCACTGATCCAAGTTCTGCCATGATTGGGCTCTGTGACCCAGGGGTGAATAGCTTGACCTCTCTGAGCCTCAGCTTTCTTGTCTAAAACAGAGTTTGTCATAAGGATCAGATGAAATAATGTATATCAAGTACCTGGCACAGAGCCTGGTACACAGAAGTGCTCAGTTAACCCCACACTCCAGCTGCATCCAACTTCTCATTCCTGGGGTTTGCCAAGCACTTACACATGTTCAGGCTTTTGTACATGCTGTTCCCACTTCTTGGTGGCCATCTCCTATTCATCCTTTAAGGCCCCCTGACCCTTTTCTACCTATTCCAGGATTGCTACAAACATGTTTCAGTAAAAAAGCTAGAAAAGACACTTCCTTGTGACACCCTCCCTGGAGCTCTGTCACTACACTCATGACACTGAGATGCAGTGATGGTTTATGCTTTTGTCTCCCAGCAGGGGCCTGGGCTTCCTGATGGCAGGGCCCAGTGTGTACAGCCAGGCATGGAGTTTCAATACAAGTTTGCTTTTTTTTTTTTTTTCCTGTGGATGGGAAATTTTCTCCATGCCTGGCTATGTCATTATTTTTATTTAAGCTTTTTATTTTAAAATAATTGTAGATTCACATTCAGTTATAAGAAATAATACAGATCACCAAAATAAAAAATAATAATACAGAGAAATTCCATGTACCGTTTATCCAATTTCCCCCACTGGTAACATCTTGTAAAACTATAATAAGATATCAAAACCAGGATATTGGCATTGATAGAATAAAGATATAGAACATATCCATCACCACAAGGATTTCTCATGTTGCCCTTGTACACCCACACCCACCTCTGCCCCATCCCAAGCACTGACCCTGGTCAACTAATCTGTTCTCCATTTCTGTAAGTTTATCGTTTTGAGAATGTTATGTGTATGTAATAATATAGTATGTGACTTTTGTAGACTGGCTTTTTTTTGCTCTGTATTATTTCCTGGAGATTTACCCAAGTTGTTGCATGTATCCATAGTTTGTTCTGAGTGGTTTTCCTTAGTATGGAGGTACGACAGTTTATTTTTTATTGCTGAGTGGTATTTCATGGTATGGATGTACTACAGTTTGTTCAACCAGTCTTCCACTGAAGGACGTTTGCGTTATTTCCAGCTTTTGGTCATTATGAATAAATCTGCTAATAAAATCTGTTGTGTAGATTTCTTTGCAAACATACATTTTATTTCTCTGGGATAAATACTCAAGAGTGAAATTGCTGGGTCTTATTTTAATTGTAATGATTGTGAGGATGGCACAGCATTGGGCAATATTTCTTTTTTCCCATACAAAAATTTATACATACATTGTTATGTGACTCTAATTACTCCCCTATACTGTGACAGCATACTCCTCCTTTCCACCCCGATTCCCCATGTCCATTCAACCAGCTCCTAACCCTCTCTGCCTTCCCATCTCACTTCCCAACAGAAGCTGCCCATTTACTCTCTTGTATCTACTTGAGCCAAGAGGCACACTCTTCACGAGTATCACTTTATGTCCCACAGTCTAGTCCAATCCCTGTCTAAAGAGTTGGCCTCAGAAATTGTTTTAGTTCTGGGGTGATGGAGAGACCAGAGGCCATGCTTTCCAGGGCGCCTCCAGTCTTAGTCAGACCATTAAGTCTGGTCTTCTTACTAGTATTTGAGTTCTGCATTCCATCGTTCTACTGCTCCATCAGGGACCCTCTGTTGTGTTCCATCAGGACGTTCATTGGTGGTAGCCGGGCACCATCTAGTTCTTCTGGTCTCAGGCTGATGAA
>NW_004443984.1:1003481-1032695 GCF_000243295.1 Trichechus manatus latirostris
TTGTACCAGTACCAGGCTGTCTTGACTACCGTGGCAGTAAAATAGGTCCTAAAATCAGGTAGTGTAAGGCCTCCCACTTGAGTAGTGACAAGCTTGCTTTACCTCAAATACATGTGGTCTGGACCCAGTCCCTGTCGACTCCAGGACAAATTGATCTATCAGGAGTGGTTAAAAGGCAGCCAGCTATGTTATAGCCACAGGAGATGGCAGTGAGTGGGCTCAGAGCAGCCTGGAGACAGGCGTGTCCTGGGGGCTGGGGTCGAAGGAGACACAGTCCTCACAAAGAGAATAAACTGTCCTGAGCTCCAGTGTCACCTCCTTCGGGAGGCTTTCTTGGTTCCTAAAATGCCCCCTTTCTCTGCCATCTCCCCAAAGCATTAGCAGCAGCAGTCTCAGGAGAGGGGCATCCAGGAGTGACCCCTGCCTTGCTGGTTCCCCACCCATCTCCTCAGACATAGAGGTCTCTATGGTCATCGTTTGGGTGGTGAAGGTGACACCTTAATGGTCTGGGACTCCAGAACAAGGTGGTTTAGTGAGCTGGATCTGAGTGCTGGGCACTGCCCCAGCTGCCCAGGCCCCAGGGGAGACATTTTCAGGAGGAAGACCACTCTTAGGTCTAGTGCTTCTGGGACCTCACCCTGAGAAGGGGGCTGTGCTTTGCCCACTGAGGGCATCCCTGTCCCCAATCTGCCCAAAGCCCATCTGGGTGTCTGAGACCCCACCCCCTGCTCAACCCCCCCTGGAGTGACGGCCTCCCAGACAAGAAAGGCTTTTGTTCCAAGGAAATGACTGTCAAAAGAATAAGAGGTACATTTATTTCTTCTTCTTCTTCTTTTTTTTGTTTGAGACAAAGACGTCAATTTCTTTCCATCTGTCCCAGAAAGGAAAGGAAATTAAATTTGTTTTTACAAGAATGTCAGCACACTGCTTCAATAGGGAGTCAAAGGTACATGACTGAGGCTGGGGAGGGGAGTGTTGAGACATGGGGGAGGCACAGGGAGCAAGGACAGACCCTGATATCTGAGGAAGCAAAGATCTGGGAGTGCCTGAATAAAAACCCAGGCAAATGAAGAAGAAACTCTTATGCCCAGCTGTGGGTGGACCCCGCCCTCAGCAGCTTAAATGTGGCAGCCAGAGCAGGTGGGGAACCTGGAGAAACCAGGGAACCTAGGAGCAGGGGAGAGGGGAGCGAAAGTTGATGCCAGCGCTGCAGTTTTAAGACTTCATCCCTCAGTTCCTTCAAAGTCAGGTCCCCATGTGGGCAGTGCTAGCTCCTACTGGACACATTGGGCACAGCCAGGTGTTGGGGGAAGTGCCAGAGGATTTCTTCAAAGTACCTATCAGAGGCCCAAGACCAGGAGGAGGGAGAGTCCCACTGGTGCTTCTGATACCCTCACCCAGCACCAGGTGCCACTTACCATCCACAGGGCTCTAAATCCATAGTCCTGTCCTTGAGTGCCTGAGCCAAGGAAGCAAAGGCCATGGGAACCCCCGAAAAGCACCCACCCTCTGGCTTGAGGACCCAAGCCCAAAGTAAAAGACTCACTGATCTGCCTCATTCTCGAACCACAGTCCACCACCATTCCTCAGCCCAGAGGCCTCCAAGCTGCTTGCCTCTGGAGCCTCGGTCTCCCATTAGAACTGGGGACTGAGTACCCTAGCCCACTGAGGCTCTGTCCTGCTACCCTATCCCGGAACCAGTGGCCCTGCCTCACTGTCCTGTCCCGTGCACCGCTGGGATGCAGTGCTGGGGGGACGACCAGGATGCTGAGATCCCGCCCATTCCAAGGAAATGTCAGCCAAGGGGATAAGAGTTGTATATAGTTGCTCTCTCTTTTTAAAGATAAAGATACCAAGATGGACCAGAACTGCAGTGAGCCCCACACCCTGCTAGAAATCGGGGCTGGGACTCTACCGCAAAGTTGTGGCTCCACCCTACCGCACACGGGCCCCATCTCACCCCTCCCCACTGCACACAGGCCCAATCTTGCCACGTAATCCAACCTTCTCCACCACCGCCCTTTCCTGGGTCTTGGGCAGCTGAGCTCTTTCAGGTTGCAGGCCCGACCCCTACTCCTATGAGCTCCACACCTGGCTAGAACTCAGGGCTATGACCCTAACTGAATGTCCCAAGATTGAGGCCCCGCCCCACCGTAGCGACCCTCTTTCGCGGCCCAATTCTAGAGCCCCAGGCCCCACTCCCCTAGAGTAGCTAGCTCCCTTCCTCCTTCCCAGAGCCGTAGACCATTGGCACAGAGGCATCACCCCGCCGTTCTGCGCTCACAGGGCCTCAGTCTCGCGGTCTCGTCTCATCTCAGCCCGGCCCCCTTCTCCAACACAGAGGCCTTGTCTGGCGGCCTAGCCTCCGGCTCCCCCACTGCCCCATTCCAGGTCGTGGCCCGCACCCCCATTAGAACTCGGTATGGCCGCCAGGCCACTCCGGCGGGGCGCGCGGGGGGCCAGCTCCGCCTAGTCAGGCGGCGGCGCCACCCCCAGGGCCGTCGGAAGGGGTGCAAGCGGAGACCCGCTCCCGGGCCGTGGCCTCGCGGGCGCGGCTGAAGCTGCCGGGTTCCGGGCGGCCGCAGGGCGAGCGGCAGAGCTGGCGGAAGCAGCGTCTGAAGTTCTCGTCGAGGAAGGCGTAAAGCACAGGGTTGAGGCTGCTGTTGGCGTAGCCGAGCGCAATGCACAGGTGCAGCGCGGCCACCACGAGCGGGTCGCGCCGGTCGATGTCCACCAGCGTCCAGACGATGACGAAGATGTGGATGGGCGCCCAGCACACTACGAACGCGCCCACCACCACCAGCACCATGCGCGTGATGCGCCGCAGGCTACGGTCCTTCTCCTTGGAGCCGGACAGCAGGCGCACGCTGCGCAGGCGCAGCAGCATGAGGCCGTAGCACACGGTGATGATGAGGATGGGCACGACGAAGGCGAAGAGGAAGACGCAGATCTTGGTCACCGTGTCCCAGTACCAGCTGGGGCTGGGGAACTGCAGCATGCACACCACCGCTCCGTCTGGGTCAGCAACAAACAGACGGGGACACAGCGTGAGGGGTCTGTGCACCTAAAGGGCTCTGCCGGCTTACCCACTCTTCTTGGCTTGGTTAAGTCCAGCAGCCTTCTCAGGGCTTTGTTGTTCTGTTGCCTGGAATGTTCTCCTTTGTTTCTGCACCTGCTAGACTCACTGGTAGACTCCTTAGAGACCCACCAAGATTGGCCCTCATCGGGGAGGTCTCCCTTCTAAGGTGCACTCCCAGCCCCTTTATAAGCTCATGTCTGTGCACAGCAGAAATATTATAATTTAGCCCAGTACAATGCCAGTCATTGTGATAACTCAAAACACCCCACCCATTTCCAACCGCTAAGATCAGCTTACGATCGACTTTCTTAAACAGCATGGGTTAAAATCAGGACTCAGGCCCTACTAGCTGTGTGGTGTGACCTTGGGCAAATTACTCAACCTCTTCAAGTGGGAGTAACAGTACCTCCACAACACAGGGCTGTTGTGAGAATTACATGGGCTAAGGCAGGTAAAGCATTTAGCACAGTGTGGTTCAAACTCGGTGTACTCACAGGGCAGCGGGACAGACACGTGTGGGAGCCCAGACGTCAGGGCTAGGGCCAGGGTGGGAGAGAGACTCCAGGGCGGCAGATCTCGGCTTAATGTCAGGAAGAGCTTTCTGATAGCCAGACAGACTTGTCCAGAGATAGGACGGGCACTCAGGATGGAATGAGCTCCCCTGGTTCCTCGAGTGTGGGTTTGGGCTGGATGAGCACTTTAGAGGATGTTGTGGGATTCCCATGCAGAGCTGCAGCTGGCCCAGGGACTCCCCAGATCTCTTGGAATTATGGGATTTGAGAAGCCCAACCATGGATTTGGGGTCTGAGAGTTATGAGAAGAGGGTTGGGGATCCACACCCTCAGCCCACAGACAGAGTGGGTCTACTGGACATCAGGCTAGCAAGATCCCTAGGGACCATTTACTCCAAGACCTTCATTGTACAGTGGGCTAAACAAGGTCCACAGATGAACAACATTTGCCCAAGTTGGCAAGTGGCATACAGAACCAACAAGTGCCGATGGTACACACTGGGGGAGTGTGTGTGTGTGGACTGAGGAGGCCCATTTGGTCCAGCCCCCAGCAGGGCTGCAATTAATAGCCCGTAAGCTGAAGGCTGACAGTTAGGAATGAGGCCTGGCTGCTGAGTCAGGACTCAGGGACTGTGTGAGGGCAGTGGGGCCTCTGCCCTTGTGAGGGTCAAGAGTGGCCAATAAGTCTACCACCCACCAAGCCTGCTTTCTTCTCTAGCATCATCCCTCTGCAAACCTTCATGCACACTGGGGCCAGAAGCAACCACAGATTTGGAGGCAGGAACTTTGAGTTCTAGTCCAAATTCCACCAAATACCTGGCTGTGTGACCCTAAGTAAACCACCTGACATCTCTGATTCTTAGTTTCCTTACAGTCAAATGGAGGTAGGAGTCCCTGCCCTGCCTAACCTCACAGGCTTAATCATTCTAACAGCTGCTATTTATTAACAATGAGCCAGGCCTTGTTCTAAGTGTTTTACACATATTAACTCATTTAAACATCCCATGATACAGTGTGGCTCATATGGGTTAATTAGTCACCAGTGTCTTTGGCACCTGCTAGACTACTTTCCTGCTTCCTTACATCCAGTCAGGGCCATGCAACCAGCTATCACTAGGAAGGGATGGGCCATAACATTTAAGAGTGGGTGTGCTTTCTCCCTACTCTCTCTCCATATTCATCTGCTGGCCAGATGCAGAGAAGCCAATGGAAGATTACAAAGGCATCAGTTAGAGCCTAGCTCCCTGTATGACTATGTGGAATAGAGCTCCTCCTCCTCTTATTCACATTTGACAGATGTGAGTGAGAAATAAACTACTGTGTTAAGCCACTGAGCTTTGGGGACTGTTTGTTACAGCATCTACCTCGATTAATACAGGTAATTACTAAAATAATTACCATTTTACTCTGAGGAGATGCATCTGTCTATACACTCTCTGCAGAAGACTAGGCCGTGCTTTGGTCATATAAGCCAATGGTTTTCAAATAGGGGTGGAAGGAGTTTGGGTTGTGACCACAAAGCTTGTGGCCTCCACTGCTCGCTAACTGGTCTGTGACACCCTCACCCACTGGCCATCCACCCATCTCCCTACAGGTCAGTGGTCCACACACTCCTGGCCAACTGCCTACATGCACATGGACTAGCCATTCATAATCCCACTGGCCAATTATTCATACACTCCCTTTGACCAGCAATCCATATGACCACTGACCAATCATTCATCCTCCGAACAGTAAACCACCATCTCCCCCACTGGCCAACCATCCATATTACCACTGGCTGACATCCACACTCCCACTAGCCAGCCATCCACATACCCCTAGCCAGCCAACCATACTTCCCTTTGGCCAGAGTGACAGTCTACACTGGTCAGCCACAACCCCTCCTTCAGCCAGTCATCCACACCTCCACTGGCCAGCCATCCATACTTTCATTGATTAGCAATCTATACCTCCACCAGTAGCCACCTACACCCACCCCACTAATGGCCTGCAAACCCACAGAGGCCCATGCGCTGCCTCCTGTGGTCAGTGGCCTGTGCTATGGTTCATCACTCACTCACCCCGGGGGTGGGTCACAGCCATGACCATGATGGGCACGCCGACACCTGAGGCCAGGACCCAGATGCAGATGTTGATCAGCTTGGCCTTGGCGGGTGTGCGGAAGTCCAAGGCCTTGACAGGGTGGCAGACAGCGATGTAGCGGTCGACACTCATCATGGTGAGTGTGAAGATGCTGGTGAACATGTTGTAGTAGTCAATGGAAAGTACGGCCTTGCAGAGCAGTTCCCCGAAGGGCCACGTCTCCATCAGGTACTTGGCACTTTGGAAGGGCAGTGTGCTGGTGGCCAATGCGTCCGCCAAGGCCAGATTGAAGATGTAGATGTTGGTGGCTGTCTTCATCTTAGTGTACCTTGGAAGGAAGTATAATTGTTTCCATTTCATAGATTTCAGCTTCCCATTAAACTTAGGGAGGTGAAGTGATTTCCCCAAGGCCACACAAAAGGTCAGGGATAGAAGTGGGACTTGAACTATCTGATTTAGCATCAGTTCTTTCTCCTACAACAGATGCAAAAGGATTTCTCTGGCTGTAAGTAACTTTGGCAGAAGGTATCTAAAGTATATATTAGAAAGAAGTATCTTCTGATAGGTACTAAACAATATGCTTAAAGATAAAACTGGGCTCCAGAGGAAAACAGATCTGGGTTCTAATCCTGCCTCTACTACTTATTAAGGGCAGTGGTGGTTCAGTGGTAGAATTCTCACCTTCCATGCAGGAGACCTGGGTTAGATGCTCAGCCAATGTACCTCATGTGCAGCTACCACCCATCTGTCAGTGGTGGCTTGTGTGTTGCTCTGATGCTGAACAGGTTACAGGGGAGCTTCCAGACTAGGAAAAAAGGCCTGGCAAGCTATTTATAAAAATCAGCCAATGAAAACCCTACAGACCACAACTGTCTAATCCATAACCAGCCATGGGGATGGCACAGGACTGGGCAGCATTTCATTTGGTTGTGCATGGGGTTGCCATGTGTCGGAGGCCGACTTGATGGCAGCTAACACCACTACGTTATTAGCTGAATGATTCTGGGCTAGTAACTTGAACTCTCCAAGCCTCAGTTTCCGTAAATGATACTTGTATTAACCTCACTTGTGGTTGTGAAAATTCAATGAGATAATAAAGCACTTAGCCCTGAGATCAATATATATGGCAAACACACTGAAGCCTGGCGGCTAGACTGGAGTGACCTGACCCTCTGGCCTCTGCCCATTAGCCTGACCTTCTGGGAGTATGACTGGCCAGCTTGGAAAGGGACTCTGCTTGGCAGACCAGATGTGGCCTTAGAACCCCTGGGTGTCCCCCATGGGAGACAAGGGCTCCCAGTCCACCCTGTGGTCCCATCCATACCTTATCCACATGTAGCTGGGCTTGCTCCTCTGTAGCAGCATCAGTGCATTCCCCTCCCTACCCACAGTGATGTAGGGAAGGGAGCAGCTGACAGTGTCACACATCCAAACTGGGGCATGAGCTCAGGTGTTCAAGCTGCCAGATGCCTGCAAACCAAGCCCCCTGCAGCTGACACTCCCCATCACCCCTCCATGCTCTGTGCTGCCACACAGATGTCTGTGCTACAGCCGGCCCCTTGTTTGGGGCCCCTGCTGTGCCAGGGCCAGGGCTGGACACCGAGAACTTACAGGAAATTGCACACACCAAAACAGACTGTCACCTGAGGTGTGATCACCACAGAAACAACACACAGGTCACTGAGGCAGGGGTAAGGACTTCTTTCATGCCCCTGGAATGGTCAGGGAAACCCACAGATGGGGTACACAAGCAACTCATCAAATTTCAGAGCAGGAAGGGCCATGAGAAATCGAGGGAAGTGGTTTATTTAAAGTGTGGTCCAAGGACTCCCTTCAGAATTACTTGATAAGCCTGTTAGAAATGCAGATTCCTGCCCCCTCCACCCCAACCCCCAACCCCCACCGAGACCTGCTAAATCAGTCTCTGGTACTGGGGCCCTTGGGAATCTTCGTCTTTAACAACACCCTCCACCCCAAGTGATTCTTATGAACGCTAAAATTAGAATCATTTATGTAGCCTAAAACCCTTACTGGGGAGAGATGAGGAAACTGAGGACCAGAGAGGCAGCATGACTCACCCAAGGTCACACAGCAACAGTGGCAGAGCCAAGGCAAGCACTTAGACCTCCTGACTCCCAGACCTTTCTACCCTACTACACAGGATGGTGCCACACCGTGTGATTCCACTCCTTTAGAAACCCCCTGATACCACACCCAGCCCTGGGCACTTGAGGTGAGTGCCCTCAAAACGTTTTGAACGACTGAGCAAACTCTACGTTAGCTAAGGTTGTTCTTTCATGAAATGACTGATTTTTTGGTCTTAAAACAAACTCACTTATTGTCCTCCAGGGCCAGCAGCTGTCCCATTCCCTCCCAAAATAGCTGCCCTTTGCTCTGCAGCTAGAGAAGCAAAAAGTTTTGCTCGGAGACAGCAGAATTGCAAGTCTCAGAAAGTCTGTCTTCAGCGGGGTACGGGATCACAGCTGTGTGGGAGGCGGTCTTCACCCCACAGTTGACTCGTCTAATTTCTCTTCTCTTACGCAGAACAATTAGAGGCTGTTCTTTGCCTGCTATTTTGATTTGTGAAGGATCCTTCAATTCCCAGAGGGGGCTGGGGTGCTGGGAAGTAGGTGATGAAGCTCCCTTAGCTGGTCCAGGCAGGGATGAGCGTTACAGTGCTGTCTGCCAGGCCGAGCCCCCGAGGATCCTCTCCTTACAGGCCTCCCTCTCCCTCACCCTCTATACAAACCAACCACCAAGACCTGTCCTGTAGGTCTCCTCAGATTTCCCCTCTCCAGCCCCAAGACAAATCATGCCACTCCCCTGCTCTCAAGACCCCAGTTGCTCCCCAAAGTTCTCTCTGCATTCCACCAGCTGGCCCCTGACCAATTCTCCAACCTCAGCTCCCAGCACCTCCGCCTTGATTAATGTGCCCCCTGCTCCACTGGCCTTGTTGCTGTTCCTTAGACAGGCCAAGCCCACTCCCACCTCAGAGCCTTTGCACTTACTGCTCCTTCTGCCTAGAACCCTGGACCCCCAAAGTTTTCATGGCTTGCTTTTTCACTTAATTCAGGACCTTAGTCAAAGGTCATCTCCTCAGAGACGCTGTCCCTGCCATCCTATCTAAAGTGCCCCCTCTCCATTTTTCTTCACAGCACAAACCAACTGCCTGGCATATTTATCTTCTTTTGTTCATTTGTCCCTCTCGCCCAAGTGAGCTCCCTGAAGGCAGGGGTCTTAGTCCATTTTGTTCCCTACTGTATCATCAAGCCCACCAATGCTGTTGTTGTGTGCCGTCGAGTCGATTCCAACTCATAGTGACCCTTTAGAACAGAGTAGAACTGGCCCATAGGGTTTCCTAGACTGTAATCTTTATGTGAGCAGACCACCAGGTCTTTTCACCCACAGACCCGCTGGCGGGTTTGAACCACTGACCTCTTGGTTAGCAGCCGAGTGCTTAACCATTGTACCACCACGTCTCCTTTGGCCTACCAATAGTGCCTAGCAATGTTGTTGTTGTTAAGTGCCGTCGAGTCGGTTCCGACTCATAGCAGCCCTATGGGACAGAGTAGAACTGCCTGGTAGGGTTTTCAAGGAGTGGCTGGTGGATTTGAACTGCTGACCTTTTGGTTAGCAGGTGAGCTCTTAACTACTATGCCACCAGGGCTCTTCTCAATAGACGTTGTTTGGATGCCTGAGTCCAGGCCCATCAGCTCTCACAGGGATCACTGCAGCAGCCTCCTGCCTGCTTGCCCCACCCGAAGCCTCTCTCCTGCACTTCATCACCCACATAAGTCAGGATGTTCATTGTAAAAAGCACATTTGCTCAGGACACTTTCCGGCTTACAATCCTTCCATGACTCCCCATCGCCACTGTTATGGCTTGAACTGTGTCCCCCCAAAATATGTGTTGGAATCCTAACCCCTATACCTATGGATGTAATCCCATTTGGGAATAGGGTTCTTGGTTCTTATTATGTTAACAAGGCCATATCAGTGTAGGGCGCATCCTAAACCTAATCACTTCTGCACAGATGCAGAGACAAGCAAGCACAAATGGGGAAGATAGAAGCCACATGAAAATAGCCAAGGAACAGAGGAACGTGGAGGCTACAGAAGCTGAGACAAAGAAGGAACTCCCTCCCAAGAGCCACATCCTGAATTCAGACTTCTAGCTTCATGAACTGTGAGAAAAATTTCTTTCTTTAAAGCCACCCACTTGTGGTATTTCTGTTACAGCAGCACTAGCGAACTAAGACACTGACCTAGATAAAAATCAAACTCCTCGGACTGGCATTCAAGGCTCCTGACCGCTTGGGTAGCCTCCTTTCCCACAGTGCCTCCCCATGTCCAGCCACACCTGTATGTGGTTCCTCAAATGCTCTGTCTAGCATGCACCCTTCCAAGAGACAGCCCCTGTAATGGTTTAGTAGGGATCCTTCCAAACCATATATATGTATATAACTTGCTATAAATTTGTATTTCTGCCAAGGTAATACAGGAGCCCAGGTGGCATAGTGGTTAAGAGCTCAGCTGCTAACCAAAAGGTCAGGAGTTCGAATCCACCAGCCCCTCCTTGGAAACCCTATGGGGCAGTTCTACTCTGTCCTGTAGGGTCACTAGGAGTCAGAATCAACTCGATGGCAACGGAAATAGTCATATAGTACTATAATGAAAATAGTTGTCCTCTTGCTTCACCTTCCTCATTCCCCTGTCCTGCTCCCCAGAGGCAACCACTTGTAATGTTTTTGGCTATTCTTCTAGTGATTATCTCCATCATTCTAAATAATATGCTTAAATGGCTATTTCATGACTTACCAATTTTAGGATAGTATCTGTTGAAGTCTGTATTTGGTTAAGCTGGGTTATGCAGCAGTAACAAACACTTCCAAAATCTCAGTGGCTTAAATGATAAAGGTTTATTTCTCATTCTTGTAGAGTCCATTCAAGGTCTCCAAGACAACTATATTCCATGAGGCACTTCCAGGCTGTTTCAACCTTGTGACTTGGCCATCTTAACCCAAGGCCTCCACAGTCACCACAGAGGGAGAAGAGACAGATGCAGGGTCATCTAAGCTTCAGAACTAGTCACGTGGCCCCACCCAACTGCAGTGAGGTGAGAAGTACAGTCTTCTATGTGCCCAGAAATAGGAAGAACCAGATATTAGCGAACAATAGTAATGTCCCACCACAACTCCCTATTATGGCATATAAGGGTTAACTCTTTTTACATTACCCAAGTCCCTTTCTTCTCCCCATCCTCCCAACATAGTTTTAGCACAACTTTTAGCTAAATCATTATTCAGAGTTTACATTCTTATGACCTTGTAGATGTCCACTGCTGAGCCAAATGCTGTACTCTAATTAATTTGTTTTCTAGTATAGATTTTTGTTTTTCCTGGAGTTAATAATTGCCTCTTTTCCTGAGACGAGGAACCCCAGAAAGCATGGCCCTGGATTCTCTGTCAACCCAGAGCTAAAACAATTCCCGAGGCCAACTCTTGTACTTGTGGATGATTCTGAAGGGCTGGTGGTTCACATCTGTCTCTGTTACGTGGCAGACATATTTCTCATCTAACTTGACGAGGTATATTTCAGAATAGAGAACACCCTGTAGGAACCGTTCATCTGCTCCTCCAGGATCACCCCAGTACTGCGGTTGCTCAGTTCCCTTAGGATTTACACACTCATTTTGGTGGAGCACATTCTCCTGAGAAAAACCAAACCCATTGCCGTCGAGTTGATTACGACTCATAGCAACACTATAGGACAGAGTAGAACTGCCCCATAGAGTTTCCAAGGAGCAGCTGGTGGATTCAAACTGCCGACCTTTTGGTTAGCAGCCATAGCACTTAACCACTGTGCCACCAGGGTTTCCTCTTGTGAGAAGGAAGTAAAAATTTTATACCCGGGCATGTCTGAAAATGTCTTTATTCTATTCTCATTTCTGATTTATAGTTTGGCTGTATATGGAAATCATTTCCCATCAGAACTGTGAAGGCATGTGTCTGTCATTTTCTAGCTTCCAATTTTGCCACTGAGGTGTCTGAAACTATTCTCATTCTGGATGATCTGTATGTGATCTGCCTCCTCCCCTTCCCCACAAGTTTCCAGGACCTTCTCTTTAACCCTGGTATTCTGAAAAATTGTTGTGATGTGCCTTACAGTGGCTCTTTTTTATTTGTATTGGGCCCTCTCAGTCTGAAGATTCATGTCCTTCAGTATGAAATGTCCTCACATTTATTATTTTTTATAAATATTTTATTGTACTTCATGTGAAAGTTCAGAGCAAAATAGATTCCCATTCAATGATTTTTCCAAGAATTTTCCAAGACATTGGTTGCAGCCCCCTCAATGTGTCAGCACTCTCCCCATTTCTGCCCTGGGTTCCTCATTACCTTTCACCTGGTTTTCCTACCCCTTTCTGCGTTCTCGTCTTTGCTTTTGGTCAGATGTTGCCCCTTTGGTCTCATATAATTAACTGTTATAAGAAGCTCGTCCCTCTCGGGTGTTATTGTCTATTTTGTAGGCCTGTCTGTTATTTGGCTGAAAGGTGGTCTCCAGGAATGGCTTCAATTCTATGTTAGAAGGGTGTCTTAGTGCCATAGTCTCGAGGGTTCCTCCAGTCTCTATCAGACTGGTAAGACTGGACTTTTTTATGGATTTGATTTTTGTTCTACATTTTTCTCCTGCTCTGCCCAGGATCCTCTATTGTGATCCCCGTCAGAGCGGTCAGTAGTGGTAGCCAGGCACCATCTAGTTCTTCTGGTCTTGGGGTCATGTAGGCTGTGGTTCATGTGGTCCGTTAGTCCTTTAGACTAATTGCTCCCTTGTGTCTTTGGTTTTTTTCCACTCTCTTTTGCTCCAGACAGGATGAGACCAATAGCTGTATCTTAGATGGCCACTTGCAAGCTTTCAAGACCTCAGATGATACTCACTAAAGTAGGATGTAGAACATTGTCTTTATGAACTATTTTTATGCCAATTGACATTGATGTCCCCCAAGTCACATTAGTTCTTTGATAATTTTCTCCCCTCTGCTTTCTCTGGAATTCGTGGAAAACCCATTAGGCAGATATTGGGCCTCCAGGATTGATCCTCTAATTTTCTTACTTTTTCTATTTTCCATCTTTGTCTTTTTATTACACCCTCTGGGAAATTTTCTTTTCATTATCTTTCAACCCTTCTACTGACTTTTTTTTTTTTTAATTTTGACTCTCATGTTTTATTTTCCCAGTGCTCTTTCTTCTTCTGTGATTATTCCTTTATTATATAACATTTATAGCATCTTATTTCATAAAGTATCTTCTCTTAACTCTCTGAAGATACTAATTTCTTTTTCTTCTGCTCAGTGCATTGTCTACTTGTTTCAAATGTTTTTGTTTGTCTGTCTGTCTGCTTTGGTCTCCCTCTTTTATCTTTGAGACTTCCTTCAAATATCTGGTGATTGTTGACTAAAGGTTGATCCTTTAGTAAACCAAAACCAAACCCGCTGCAGTTGAGTCAATTCCAACTCATGCAACCCCACATGTTACAGAGGAGAACTGCTCCACAGGGTTTTCTTGGCTGTAATCTTAATGCAAGCAGATCGCCAGGCCTTTCTTCTGCAGTGCCACTGGCTAAGTTCTAACCACCAACCTTTAGGTTAGTAGTTAAATGCAAACCATTTGTGCCACCCTTTAGTGAAGCACTGAATAATCCATTGGCAGCTCTGTGTATGTATCAGTGCAGGGCCCTGTTGACTGGTGGCCTTCACTGTAGGGCGACTGATCGATGATCTGGCTTTTACACAGGGTGATGTCTGAATACCAAATTCTGTAGGTCTCTTCTCTGGGGCCTTCAGAAAAGAACTCTCCTATCTCCTGCCTAGCAGCACACTTCTGGCGGTCAGGATTCTGGTAGCAGGGATAGTGAAAGGGTCCAGCAGTCTCCCCATTTTCCACTTGGTGTCTCACTTCTGACCCCTTCTGTGTCTTCTGGCCCTGAATCCAGAGTTCTTCCAGGTTAACATCTCCAGGGACCAAAACTTCACCTCTTACAGGGTGGAGGGGTAGCCGCCTGGTTATGCAGGGTACAAGGGTAGGGGACCTGAGAGTCTCACTGCTCCCTCTATAGATAACCAATCCTGTGCCCTGTTTTCAGTGCCACAACTCAACCCTGTTCAGCTTGTTAATCCTCTTCTAGTTCCTTTCCATCATCCAAATATGTGTTGATATCTATTAGAGAACGCAGAACCGAAGCACAAGAGGTAAAGTGACTTGCTCAAGGGCACATGACTACTAAGTGGCAGAGCTGGGATTTGAACTCAGGCAGTCTAATGCCAATAATTGGTAACCACTTAGCTATCCTGCCCCTCAGTACTTGTTACCTTCTTTCTTCCTCTCCCTCTCACAGTTATGTAGAGGTCAAGGAATGCAAATCTATTATAAGCTGAGATTTGTTCACAGGTATTAATTGAGCACCTGGCATGTGCCAGGCACAGTTAGGGATACAGGAATGAAGATAATAGTATGCCCTCTTGAAACCTATGACCTTAAAGAAGGGGCAGACATTGAACAAATTGCTGCACTAATAAATGTATAAAAAATCGATTCTGACCCATAGTGACCCTGTAGGACAGAGAATCATTGCCCCATAAGGTTTCCAAGGCTGTAATCTTTATGGAAGCAGACTGCCACATCTTTCTCCTACTCACTATTACCTCTCTGCCATGAAAAATAAGAACAGGATACAGTGATGGAGATTACCCAGTGTGTGGGTGTGATAAGGGAGTTTTTCTGGAGGGAGCCTGGCTTAGATTGGAATGATTGCTTCCCTGAGATGGTGACATTTCTGCCAGGTTGGGAAGAATGAGGAGTCAGACATGTGAAGAGAAGGGGGAAGGTTGTTCCAAGCAGAAGGAACAGCATGTGCAAAGGTCCTGTGGCAAGAAAGAGTGTGATGAGCTGCAGTAATGGTCAGAAAGTCAATGTGACTAAAGGGTAGTGAGCCAGAAGGGGAGCAATGGGACTTGGAATGGGAGAAGTCAGCAGGAGCCATATCATTCAAGGGTTCTGGGCCATGGCAAGAAGTTTAGACTTTGAGTACGAGAAGCCATTGGAGATTTTAAGCAAGGGAGTGATGTGGTTTGATTTATGTGTGTTTCTTAAAAGATTACTCTGACTATTGTGTGGAGGCTGGATGGGGGGCACAGTGGGAGTGGGAGAGAGAATGAGCTTTCTAGAAAGACAGATCGGTTACTTTCTAACCCCAGAAGTCCCACTGTTGGTGTCTGATTCTTTTTCTTTTTTAATTGTGGATAATCAAGAAGTGTTACTACGTTTATTTACTAAGCTCAGGAGTGGGGTGAGGGGATGTGTCTTAGGCTGGGTTGTCTAGAGAAGCAAAACCTGTAAAGCATATAAATATCTATATAGAGAGATTTATATCAAGGAAATGGCTCATGCAGTTTTAGAGGCTGGAACATCCCAAGTCCATGGGTCAGGCTGGAGGCTTCTTCCGATTCATGTAGCTGCAGAGGTTGGTGAACCAAAGATCAGCATGTCAGATAGCAGGGCTCTTGCTCACAGGCTGTGAAGATCAATGAATCCCAAGATCTGCAGGCAAGATGGCAGGTAGGCTGCTAGCTCAAGTCCCAAGAACCGGAGGTCAGATGAACAGGAGCCAACTGCAGGATCCAGAGCAAGCAAAAGCCCACGAGCCTTGCCAGAAAGTTCACCTATATTGATGCAGGCCACACCCCTAAGGAAACTCCCTTTCAACTGGCTGGCTACTCACAGCAGATCCCATCATGGAGGTAATCTCATTATATCAAATCTCATCATGGAGGTGATCACATCATTATACCACTGCCATACTACATCATCACTGCCAAACCACTGAGAATCATGACCCAGCCAAGTTCACACACAACCTTAACGATCATAGGATCCTTCGGAGACATTCAGATCTTGGCTCCTCAGCATTCTTAGCTGTGATCTTGGGCAATCACTTCATGTCTCTGAACCTGTTTCCTCATTGGTAATTTCAGTGCAATCATGCTGTTTAGGAGCCAGCACACATGAAAGCATCTTTCTCACTCCTCAGTGAGGCTTTCTCTGTATGAAGCATCAAGTGGCCAAGCATGTTTGCTTCAGAGCCTGTAATGGATTGAATTGTGTCCCCCAAAAATGTATGTCAACTTGGCTAGGCCATGATTCCCGGTATTGTGTGATTGTTCACCATTTTGTCATCTGATGTGATTTTCCTATGTGTTATAAATCCTACCTCTATGATGTTACTGAGGCAGGATTAGAGGCAGTTATGTTAATGAGGCAAGACTCAATCTACAGGATTAGCTTGTATCTTGAGTCAATCTCTTTTGTGATATAAAAAAGAGAAGTGAGCAGAAAGGAGGGGGACCTCCTACCACCAAGAATGAAGAACCAGGAGGGGAGCATGCCCTTTGGACCTGGTGTCCCTGGGCTGAGAAGCTCCTAGACCAGGGGAAGATTGATGACAAGGACCTTCCCCAAGAGCCGATAGAGAGAGAAAGCCTTCCCCTGGAGCTGGCACCCTGAATCCAGACTTCTAGTCTCCTAGACTGTGACAGAATACATTTCTCTTTGTTAAAGCCATGCACTAGCGGTAGTTCTGTTATAGCAGCACTAGATAACTAAGACAGAGCCCTAAGCCCGTTTCATCTTATGTCAAACAAGCCTCATCAGCAGGGAGGATCATCACCACCCTTCTTAATTTTCTTTCAATTTAATGGAGATTGAAAATTTTCTGTGACCGAAGTGCCTCCTACCACTTCAGCTAGCACAATCAGGGGCCACATTAAATCCACACACGTTCCTGGGCCTCTGGAGAGTCATGCTTCTCAGCTGAATACCTGCGTGCAGACTGACAAGTAAGCTCCTAGTGAGAATTCTCTCCACAGGCACAGGCAGAGCAGTTGGTCAGACTGGCTGATGTCGTAATGCCTGGTGCCCAGAAGGTCATACGTTCCCTCCTTTGTACAAGGCATCAATGGGACTGGCCGGACAGCTTTGGATAGGTTGTTTTCTTTAAGCAATATTCTCTGAGTGTCTTTTTTTCATGTGCTAGGCACCGTGCCAAAAGCATCGAATGCATGATTTCATTTCATCTTCACTGCAATCCTGAGTGTTAGTACCAACCTCATTCTACAGATGAGCAAAGTTAGATGGTTTACAAGGACACAGAGCTAGGAAGTAACAGTGATAGGATTCAAACTTAGATCTATATGGTTTCCACTGGGGTCTGTGCTGTGTTGTTTGCTGTCCCCCAGCCTCCTTGCCACCTATGCTAGCTTGTCAAACACTGGCCATATCTGGAGGGGGACTGGGTGGGGTGAACTGGTCCAGAGGTGGGCTGACTCCATAACATTCATCCGTTTCTCACACATTCCTACATCCTGCTATGGTCTGGGGATTTGGCGACCATCAGCAGCTCACAGCTCAGGTGGGGTTGGGGGGAGACAGACTTGTAAACATCAGAACAATGTCACTGACACAATGACGGGCCTCAATCGGGCAACAAGGAGGGAGGGGCCAATTCAGAACAAAATGTACACCTTCAGTCACAAGAGGGTGGCAACCAGTATTTATGAACAGTAACTATATGCCAGGCCTTTCCCAAGGAACCCTCGTGGTGCAACGGTTAAGCACTCTGCTGCTAACCAAAAGGTTGGCAGTTTGAACCCACCCTGTGGGTTCTCTGTGGAGGAAAAGACCTGGCAATCTGCTCCCGTAAAGATTACAGCCTAGAAAACCCTATGGGGCAGTTCTACTCTGTCACGTGGGGTCGCTGTGGGTCAAAAATCAACTCAACAGCATTAAACAATAGGCTTTTCTCAAACTCCTTACACCTGTCAGGTAGGTGTTTTTGTTTTGTTTTTTATTAGATAATAAACATTTGTTGGACACTTAATGTGTGCTAGGCACTAGGCTAGGCATTTTATATCATTTAATCCTCACAGCACCCCATGGGGAATAAAAAACCAAAACCAAACCAGTTGTTGTGGAGCCAATTCCAACTCACGGTGACCCTATATGTGTCAGAGAGAATTGCCCTCCGTAAGGTTTTCAATAGCTGATTTTTTGGAAGTAGACTGCCAGGCCTTTCTTCCGAGACATCTCTGGGTGGACTCGAACCTCCAGCCTCTTGGTTAGCAACCGAGCACGTTAACCATTTGTGCCTCCCAGGGACTTCTTACGCCTATGAGATAGATAGTATTTATTATTCCCAATTTATGGAGTCCTTGGTGGTGCAAACGGTTAAGCACTTGACTAGTAACCAAAAGACCCAGAGGTGCCCCGGAGGACAGGCCTAGCAATCTGCTTCTGAAAGGTCACAGCCTTAAACACCCTATGGAGCAGTTCTACTCTGCACATATGGGGTCACCATGAGTCAGCATCAACTCACTGGCAACTAACAACATCCCCAATTTATAGTGAGCAGTACAGGAACTTGCCCAAGATTGCTAGTCAGAAAGAGGCTGAGCTGAGATTCAAACCTAAACATGTAACCTTAGAGCTACTGTGCTCCTTCCCGGAATCCCAGGGTCTTCCTCTTGACTTCAGTTTTAGCATCTTTCCTGTGGACCCTAAGTACTCTTTGTGCCTCTCACATCCTAGCTCTGACAATTAAAATATGAACTCCCTGAGGGCAGGGATTGCAATTGTCTTGGTCACCACCATGAGCCTAGAATCTACAGTGGTACCTAACACAAAGCAGGTGCTCAATGCACATTTGTTGACCTAAGGAATGAACAATGACATGTCTGTCTTCCATGCTAGACAGGGGTATCCTTAAGGAAGGAACCATGTCTCCCTCATGCCGTACCCCGGTACTCAGCACAAGGCTGGGTACAAAGTAGACAAGGCATTCACTGGGTGAGTGCGGCAGTAAAGGAGGAGTCAAGGTGCCCTCGTCCTCAGAGGTGACCAGTCAGAGACCCAACAGCTCAAAATAGGCCACTTCTCCTTCTCTCCGTGTCTTCCTCCTTATCTCCCTCCCCACCCACACCCCTAGCCCAGACCAATCCAGGTCCCCTGAAGGACACATGGGCCTGACCCTGTTTGCCCTGAATCTGAAGTGACTCGGCTCTGTCAGTGGTGGGGAGAAACGTTTCGTCAGATTATCTATCCAAGGTAGCTAATTTGCTTTTTGCCAAACGGAGGGGGTTTTCCACTTATGCACACAGCCCATGGGGATGAAGCAGGGACAAGAGACCTAAAAACAAAAACAATGACCTGTGGCACCAAATCAGACAGATTTTAGTCCCAACAGTGTGGATCGCTGGAGTATTTAGAATTAATTTTATTCCCAAATGCTTTTTGAGATCTCAAAAAGTAAAAGATGATCACTATAAAATGTTCAAATAATATAGAATCATTTAATAAAGAAATTTTAAAATCCCACTGTTAAAATTATAGATCACCATTACAGACATCTCCGTGCAAACACATATACCGTTTTATGTAAGTGAATCTTGCTTGAATACTGTTACATAACCTGTTTCTTTCATCTGAAAGATGCTGTGACCATCTTTCCATATCCATAGATACAAATTAATATCATTTTTAGTGGTTGACTGGTATTCTACTCCAGGGGTCAGCATCTTTTTTCTATAAAGGACCAGAGAGTAAATGTTGGTGTTGTCACTGTTGTTAGGTACCATCGAGTCGGTTCCAACTCACAGCGACCCTATGTACAAAAGAATGAAACATTGCCCAGTCCTATGCCAGCCTCACAATTGTTGCTATGTTTGTGTCACAGCCACTGTGTCAATTCATCTTGTTGGGGGTCTTCTCTTTTTCGCCAACCCTCTACTTTACCAAGCATGATGTCCTTCTCCAGGGACTGGTCCCCCCTGATAACATGTCCAAAGTATGTGAGATGAAGTCTTGCCATCCTCGCTTCTAAGGAGCATTCTGGCTGTACTTCTTCAAGACAGTTTTGTTTGTTCTTCTGGCAGTCCATGGAATATTCAAAGATAGTAAATAGGTTAATATTTTAGGCTTTGCAGGCCACATAGAGTTTCTGTCACACATTCTTATTTGTTCTTTCTTTTTTTTTTTTACAACCCTTTAAAAATGAAAAACCATTTTTAGCTTGAGGGTCATACAGAAACAGATAATGGGCTGGATCTAGTCTAGTCTATAGATACTAAAGCTAATAAAGTTACTCAATAAATCCCCTATTAAAAGACACGTAGGTTGTTTCTGCTTTTTTGCTATTATAAACAATGCTGTAATAAACATCTTTGTGCATGTGACTATCTGATGGTCTCCTTGGGAAAAAGCCCTAGAATCTTAGAGCTAGACGGAACCTCAGAGGTCTCTAGTCCTTCACAGTGAGGGCATTCCCTTTAAGGCACTCCAGACAAATGGCTGCTCGGCTTCTGCTTGAATACATCTAGGGACAGGGAGCTCACCACCTGTAGGCACAATCCAGCCCATTTTTGGACAGCTCACAGGATAAAGACTTTGAGCTAAAGACGGCCTCCCTCTTACCTACCACTATTTTTCCTAGTTCTGATTACAGAGCCACAAAATCTAAACCCAACCCTCTCCTTCCACATATTGGAAAATGACTTCTGTGAAATGGAGGCAGTAATAGTACACAGCTCATTGGGCTGTGGTGAGACCTAAGTGAGTCAATACAAGTGAGCGCTCAGTTCTATTAGTAGAATGCATGAGGACAAACTAAGATTGGAGCCCCCATCTTGGTTTATCCCCGTGCATGCATGAGTGTGATTATCTGAATAAAGATGATACCACCCTCTTAGGTTAATGGAGGGCCTGAGATGATGCAGGTATATCATGTTGCAGGCACACAGACAGTACTCAGGCCCTTGTCTTCTCCACCTCTCCAGGCAGGTGAGGCCAAATCCATTCTCTGTGGGATCCATAACCTCAAATCCATTAATGAAGGCATATGCCCCAGCCAGCAGTGCTTGCGTCTGTGGACAGGGTTCCAGATGTGGCCCTGCCCCGTGGCTGGCTGCATTGCTGTCTTAGTTTCCTAGTGCTGCTGTGACAGAAATACTATTTCTCACCGTTGAGGAGGCTAAGAATCTGAATTCAGGGCACTAGCTCCAGTAGAGGCTCTCCCTGTTCGCTCTGGGGAAAAATCCTTGTCTCAGCTTCTCGGTGTTCCTTGGAGACCTCCACCTGGCATCTTTCCTCCATTGTGTGCTTGCTTGCTCTGTGTCTGATTTGTTCCTTTTATATCTCAAAAGCAATCAGCTTAAGACACATCCTACACTTGATATGTCCTCATTAACATAACAAAGAAAGCCCTATTCCCAAATAGGATTACATCCACAGTTACCGGGGCTAAGATTTACAACACATATTTTGTGGGGACACATTCAAATCATAACAATCACCCATATGATTTTCAGTGTTTCTTACCTCCCTGGCATCACTGCTGGTGGAACATCAGCCAACCCACCCCCTTGTCACACATACAACCCCCAGGTGGGATTTGGCTGCATCACCAACAACACAGCAGCCTGGAATCCCCAGCTTACAATTTTGTCTTCTCCTCTGACTTCTAAACCTCTCCGGAAATTCCCTGTTCCCTGTGCCTCCACTTCGTGGGCCTGGGACTCAGCAGACACAGCGACCACTGTAGTGGGTTGAATGGTGGCCCCCCAAAAGATATGTCCATGTCCTAACCCCCTGAACCTGTGAATGTGACCTTATTTGAAAAAAGGGTCTTTGTTGATGTAATTAAGTTGAGTTCACCCTGAATTATCCAGTGATCCCTAAATCTAATGATGAATGTCCCTAAAAGAGACACAGAGGAGACAGAGAAGAGAAGGAGGCAGTGGACCACAGAGGCACAGAATGGAGCGATGCAGCCACAAGCCAAACAATGCCTGGAGCCACCAGAAGCTACAAGAATCAAGAAAGCATTCTCCCCTAGAGCCTTTGGAGGGAACTTGGCCTTGCTGACATCTTCATTTCAGATTTCTGGCCTCCAGAACTATGAGAGAATAAATTTCTGTTGTTTTAAGCCACCATGTTGGTGGCAATTTGTTATCGCCACCCTCGGGAACTAATACAATAACCATCACTATATCTGACTTGGTATCTTATCTTCATGGTGGATTTTAAGGGGCTGTGTGGAAAGCTGTTGACAAGCCAATTCCCAAAAGGACCAAAAAGGAAGGTGTACCCCAGGGAGAAGCATGGACTTTGGCAGCAAACACACCTAAATTGAAGTCCCAAGTCTGTCTCTAACTAGCTGTATGACCTCTGGCAAGTCTTAACTTTTCTGAGCTCAGTTTGCTCTTCTGTGAACTGGGTATAACGATCCTACCTACCTGTGAGGGTGCATGTCAAATGAAGCAATGCATGTGATGTACCTACTGGCATGCTCATATCACGGCGGCTTCTCTTCTTATTCAGACCAGGAAAACAGGCCTAGAGTTACAACTGCTAAGCTGCCCAAGGAGTCCCACCCTCCTGACTCTTTTCCTGGCTCTTGTTAACCTGTCATTGTCCAGGAGATCATGGTGGAACATAGAGCCCTGTGTTGGAACTTTAGCAATGGAAGAGGCCCTGATCTATAACACTGAGTTCAAGCCTCACTTCCCTCTTCACAGATGGGGAAACCGAGGCCTGGAGAGGGGAAGACAGTTTAACAAGGTCACACAGAGCCGGATCTCCTGACTTCTGGGAGCTCAAGTTCTTTCTACTTCTCCAAGTTGCCCTCCCAGGAACTAAGTCTCAGATGAGAGTTCAAGATGGCTGAGGCCAAAGGGAAAGGGGTAAGGGTTCTGTTCAAGTCTTCAGAATTCCTGACAAGGCCTTTAGCTCTTCTTCTTCTGGGTCCACATCGCCAATGATCAACCAATGTAGGGTAGGTCCGTGGTTGGAACCATCCCCACCCCCATCATCATCTTCACCACCACACCCCCACTGCAGCAGCTCCACTGACTCAGTGCTTACATGTGTCTGGAATATTCTATTGAATTCCACCATGACATGGCATAAATTATCTCATTTAATCACTCCAACAACCTCATGAAATTGCTGCGATTATTATCTTCACTTTCCAGAAAGTGAGCCTTGGAGGGGTTAACCCTCTTGTCAGCCAAGGGCTAAAACAGGGAACCAATGTCTGTTAAAACTGCTCTACTTGTTAATGGGGGAGGGAACAATTTGGAAAAGGAGGGTGAGAATGATTGCACAAGCTGAAGAGTGTAATCAATGTCACTGAACTGCATAGGTAGAAACTGTTGAATTGGTTGTTCTTCTGTGTACATTCTCAACAACAACATGTAAAATAAATTATTCAAAAAAAAAAAAAGTTCCACTCCCCAACTCCCTCAACAGCGGCATTTTTTTTCATCAGGAATATAGAATGCTAGCACTGAAATGAACCATGGCTGGTGAGAGTATTTACTGAGCACTTACTGTGAGCCGATCAGTCTGCTAAGCGACTTGCACTCACTATCCCATTGAATCCGCACAACCACCATAGGAGGTAAGTGTGATTATCCCCATTTTACAGGTAAGTGATGTTGAGGCTCAGAAGGATGAAGTAACTCACTGTAAGTTCCACAGCTAGGAGTGTCAGGGCTTGCCTCCGGAACTCACATTGCTAACCTCTACCCCATCTTCTTCTGCCAGTATGTCAAGTTCAACCCCTTTGTTTTACAAATGAGGAAATGGAGGTGCAGCTATAGCTTTGCCCACTGGGGGGGAACAGCTTAAATAAAGCAACTGCCAGCCAGCTGGGTTCCAGCTGGGGCTCCCTCTATTTGCAGACAAAGGGTGGTTGCTCTCCTGACTAGCAAAACAAGCCTGGATGGGCAGCAAGGGTGTCAAGCTTTGTCCCTGCCCAACATTTAATGGGAGTAGTGAGAGTGGCGAGTGGCCAGAAATTAATTAGCTGTCTCGGTTTTGGCATAGCCTGAGGAAGGAGAGTGGTTAATTATAATGAGGCCCAGTGAGCATGTCACAGGAGAAGATTAAGGGCTGGAACATGGAAATAAAGGGCCCTTCAGGCTGAACATGAGTGAGGAGGCCTCCGAGTCATGCTCAGAAATAAACAGGCAGATGCCTTGTTCAGTTCAGCTGACAGCCACAACATACCCATGGAAGCTGGAGAGGAGAAGCCCTTCTCCACCACCTTGGCTCTGCTTCTGGCTTAAAGAAGGCTGGATCAGGGTGTGAGGCAGCTGGACACAACAGAGACCCCAAGAAAGCAGAGCCCCTCAAGTGTGACATGCCAGCCCATAAAACCCGTTGCCATTGAGTCAATTCCAACTCATAGCAACCCTCTAGGACAGAGTAGAACTGCCCCATAGGGTTTCCAAAGCTGTAATCTTTTGAGAGGCAGATGGCCAGGACTTTCCTCCCATGGAGCAGCTGGTGGGTTCAAACTGCCGACCTTTCGGTTAGCAGCTGACCTCGTTAACCGCTGCGCCACCAGGGCTCCTTATGTAGCTCATAGGTCTCGGAAAATAGAACATGCTCCTCCTATAAACACTGAGGGCTCCTGAGTGTTGAACCCTCGACTGGGGCTCCAGCTATGAATGAAGCATAGTTCCTCTATCCTACGTCAGCATGTCCAGGGAGAGAGAGATGAGCAAGCAGGTGTCTGAAATAATGTGTGGTTCTTCCTCTGATGGGCACACAGAAGATACTGAGGGAATACAGAGGAGGGGTACCTGTTGGCCTGGGGGCATCAGAGATGACTTCCTGGGGGAAGGATTTACTAAGGTGAAAGGTAAGGGGTTACTCTCTTATTTCAGAGATCTCTGGGCTGATATAAGGAGCCCTGGCAGCACAGTGGTTAAAGTGCTTGGCAAAGTTCCTGCACATTTTCTTTCCCTCTTGTCTTGTAGTTGGGGATTTTTATCATAGATCCCAACTCCACGGAGGGAATCTCATTGACGAAGTGCCAATTACCTGTTGCCATCAAGTCTATCCCAACTCATGGCAACCCTGTGTGTTACACAGTAGAACTGCTCCATGGGGTTTTCTTGGCTGTAATCTTTATGGAACCAGATTTTTCTTCTGAGGCACCTCTGGGTGGGCTCAAACCAACCAACCTTTCTGTTAGTGGCTGAGCACAAACTGTTTGCACCACTCAAACCAAAACCTTAAAGTGCCAACTAGATACACCTACTTAAGAAATACTTAGTGGTGCCTTCTTAGGGCCAGGGACTGAGCTAGCAAACAGGGTATAAGACGAATGAGACACAGTTCCTGCCCTCCAGGAGCAAGCAGTCCAAAAAGGAAGGCAAAACCCAGAAATAAGCAATTACACTAGAGTTATAAAACATTATTTCACAGGCCTCTATTTTCGTGCACATCTCCCCTTTCTAGGTGCCAAGGACTTATGTATGGCACTTGATTTACATCATTGCGTTTAATCCTTGCACTGACTGCAGTATGCGCTATCACCCACATTTGGCAGATGAGAGGACTGAGGCTCAGAGAGGCAGAGAAACCTGCCCAAGGTCACACAGCCCGTAGGTTGTAGTACTAGAACTCAAGCCTCGGTCTGTCTGGCCCCAAAGTCCATGTTCTTCACCACTAGGCTACGGTTGTCCCTAGGAACCACGAGGTCTCCTCACCCAGAAAACGATGATGACAACAACCTCATTGTTGCAGAGGTCAATGTGATGAGAAGCAGTGTGATAAAATGGAGAGAGAGTAGGCTCTGCAGTCAGACACTAGCCAGGTGGTGTCCCTGGGCAAAAGGCTTAGGTCTCTGAGCCTCAGCTTTGTTATCTGTAGAATGGGCATGTTAAACGGCTCCTATCTCACGGAAGTGCTGTGAAGATTAAATGAGATTTTCCGAGTAAGGTCTCCTGTACAGTCTTCTAACCTTGCCAAAGCACATACCCATTTTTGCCATGGTTGTAATTTGTAGGTTCTTAATTATTTTGTGTCCTTACCACCACCAGTTGCCATCGAGTCAACTCTGACTCACTGCAACCCCATGTAGTCAGAACAGAATCGCGCTCAATGAGGTTTTCAGTGGCTGATTTTTCGGAAGCAGATTGTCAGGCCTTTCTTCCAAGGCACTTCTGGGTGGACTTGAAGCTCCAACCTTTCAGTTAGCAGCTAAGCGCATTAACTATTTGCGCCACCCAAGGACTCCTTTGTGTCCTGGGTTGTGTGTCCTGGGAGATGTGTCCTAACCATCCACCAATTTAATGGTTCAATCCCACAACTCCATGCTAAACTATTGCCCACAAGTTAATCATTTTTAGTGACCACTGTGTGAGTGTTACAGTTTGCCTAACCTGTCCCCCGAGGGACACTCTTTGAAGACAAAGGGTTATGCAGGCCCTGTGCAGAGCACTTAATACACATTCTCTAATTGGAATCACCTCACCCTGGAAAGCCAGCATCAATTATCTTCTGGTTTAGGTCACAAAACTAAACAGTAGCTCAACTGTCAGTGTGTGCCTCCCCCAACACCAACTCTAAATATTCTAACACTAACTGCAAATACAGTTCTTCTGCTGACCTGAGCCACCCAGAGCTAGGTCAGCTCACAAATTAAAGGGCACAGTCCTCCAGACTGCCTCTTTGGCCCAAGACTTCAGATACCGGCCACAAGCTTGGGGGCACCCAGGGCCCCCTCACTTCTGACCTGCTAGCTACAAATTCAAGGGTTTGTACTACCCCCTTGTGTTCAATAATTCTCTAGAATAACTCATAGAACTCAGGAAAGTACAGCGAAACCTGTGAGAGCTGGAACTCAACGGGACTGCCTTGTTCTTCTGGGTCTCGCAAGTTTTCTGCCTTTGACAGGGTCTTTACCACTTTTCTATAGCTGTCTATTAAGAATCCTACCTCATAAACACCCAGTGAGTGTTCCGTCTCTGACAGGTTACTGCCTTACACAGGTTCTGGCTTTCTCAGGTTTTACTGCATTATACTTATGATTACAGTCTTATTATAGGAAAATGATACAAATGAAGAGACACATAGCGCAAGATCTGGGAGAGTCCCCAACGTGGGGCTTCCACATCCCAAGGAACACATCATCCTCCCATGCATCAATGTCTTTCACCAACCAGAAAGCTTACCTGAGCTTTTGAGTCCAGAGTTTTTATTTGGGTTTCATTATGTAGGCATGATTGATTGAATCATTGCCCATGTAGTTGAACTCAATCATCAGTCCCTCTTCCCTCCCCAGAGGCCAGGCTGATATCCATTTGTGGGTCTTATGAGTCACAAACCTGAGACTCCTTGTTAGCATACCAAAGATTCCAATCATTCAGGAAACAGCAAGGGTTTAGAGATTATCTCCCAGGAACCAAGACAAAGACCAAACTCTTTGAGAAAAGTTAATTGCACACCCCACAGTGGCCCAAAGAGGAGAAGTAGTGCTTGTCCGGGAATGTAAAGTGGACAGAATCAGGATCCAAAGTCAGATGTTCCGGAAAACCCAGGTTTCCCACATCCAGGCCTTTGGTCATGCTGTGTGCTACTTCTTATTATAACCCTCTATGCCTGCACACAACAGAGTTTTACTTTTGTTTTGTTTCTTTAATATTTTATTATTTTAGTAACTTTACAAATAAGCCTACCCTGTCCCATGGCCCCTCCCAATCCCTGGCCTTATGAAAACATTGTTTTTCCACAGGAGAAATTAGAAGATGTTACGGGTTCTACCTTATTCATCAAAAGAAGATGGAAGGAATATACAGAGTCACAGTACCAAAAAGAATTGGTCGACGTTCAACCATTTCAGGAGGTAGCATATGATCAGGAACCGATAGTATCGAAAGAAGAAGTCCAAGCTGCACTGAAGGCATTGGTGAAAAACAAGGCTCCAGGAATTGACAGAACACCAACTGAGATGTTTCAACAAAAGGAGGCAATGCTGGAAGCGCTCACTTGTCTATTTGAAGGATAGCTACCTGGCAAACCGACTTGAAGAGGTTCATACTTGTACCCATTCCAAAGAAAGGAGAGCCAACAGAATGCAGAAATTATCAAACAATATCATTAATATCACAAGCAAGTAAAATTTTACTGAAGATAATTTAAAAATGGTTGCAGCAGTACATCGACAGGGAACTGCCAGAAACTCAAGCTGGAGTCAGAAGAGAACATGGAACGAGGGATATCATTGCTGATGTCAGATGGATCTTGGCTGAAAGCAGAGAATACCAGAAAGATGTTTACTTGTGTTTTATTGACTATGCAAAGGCATTCACTGTGTGGATCATAAGAAATTATGGATAACATTGTGAAGAACAGGAATTCCAGAACACTTAACTGTGCTCTTGAGGAACGTGTACATAGACCAAGAGCCAGTAATTCGAGCAGAACAAGGGGAACTGCATGGTTTAAAATCAGGAAAGGTGTGCATCAGGGTTGTATCCTTTCACCATACTTATTCAATCTGTATGCTGAGCAAATAATCAGAGAAGCTGGACTATATGAAGAAGAATGTGACATTAAGATTGGAGGAAGACTCATTAACAACCTGCAATATGCAGATGACACAACCTTGCTTGCTGAAAGCAAAGAGGACTTGAAGCATTTACTGATGAAAATCAAAGACTACAGCTTTCAGTATGGATTATACCACAACATAAAGAAAACAAAAATCCTCACAACTGGACCAATAAGCAACATCATGATAAAGGGATAAAAGATTGAAGTTGTCAAGGATTTCATTTTACTTGGATCCACAATCAACATCCATGGAAGCAGCAGTCAAGAAATCAAAGACATAATGCATTGGGCAAATCTGCTGCAAAAGACCTCTCTTTAAAGTACTGAAAAGCAAAGGTGTTACTTTGAGGACTAAGCCATGATATTTTCAATTGCCTCATATGCATGTGAAAGCTGGACAATGAACAAGGAAGACTGAAGAAGAATTGATGCCTTTGAATTATGGTGTTGGTGAAGAATACTGAATATACCATGGACTGCCAGAAGAACGAACAAGTCTCTCTTGGAAGAAGTACAGCCAGAGTTCTCCTTGGAAGCTAGGATGGTGAGACTTCATCTAACGTATTTCGGACGTGTTACCAGGAGGGATCAGTCCCTGGAGAAGGACATCATGCTTGGTAAGTAGAGGGTCAGTGAAAAAGAGGAAGACCCTCAACGGGATGGACTGACACAGTGGCTGTAACAATGGGCTCAAACATAGTAATGATTGTGAGGATGACACAGAACCGGGCAATGTTTCGTTCTGTTGTGCATAGGGTCACTATGAGTTGGAACTGACTCAACGGCACCTAACAACAATGACAACTTTATTCATGGGCACTGCTTCATATGCACTTTGACACATGTGGACTATTGAGTCAAGGAGGCCTCAATTCAACGGCTGACTCTGCCACTTCCCAACTGTGGCCTCGCAGGCGTGCCTCTCTCTATCCCCTTGCCAATTTATTTTACTTCGTTGCCTATTTAAAAAAAAAGTTGACCATTTGTAGTAACTGTTAAATGAGAAACTATTTTGTTCTGTAAGCCTTCATCTTAAGTGAGAATAACGGCACAATTCGAAGAGCGTAGTCAATGTCACTGAACT
>NW_004443984.1:1032795-1057158 GCF_000243295.1 Trichechus manatus latirostris
ATGTTGTGGGGTTGTTAACCAATGTCATAAAACATGTGTAGTTCTGTTTCATGAGAAACTATTTGTTCTGTAAGCCTTCACCTGAAGTACAATTAAAAATAAATAAAAATAAAAAAGTTGCCATCCAGTCAATTCCAAATGAATTATCATCTCTGAGCCTCAGTTTCCTCATCTATCAAATGGAGATAAACATAGTACCAACCTCATAGATTTGGGAGAATTAAATAATAGGCATGAGGCACTTGACACAGAGCTGGCCACCTTGTCAGCACTCAAGAAAGATCAGCTGTTACATATGTGGTGTTAAGTCCTGTTGAGTCAGTATGCCATGCTTTCCTGGGATGCCCTCTTACCTAGGATGACAAGGTCTGGGCAGATGGAAAGAGTGTCTTGTGGCTATCTGCCTCTCCCAGATGAACAGCCCTCTGGCCACATGCTAGGCTCTACTCCCTCTCACCAGAAAGGAATGGAAAATCACTAGATGTAGGGCATTTCCTAGCACTCCGAAAGGATGAATTTTTGTAACCAAGGGAAACAGATTATCTCCATCTGTCTTGCATGGGCATCTGGAGGCAGCCTGGTCCAGAGAAACAGCTTCTCTCCCTTGGCTTAACCCCTGTTCCTGGTTCCAGAGTGCTGGGCAACCAGCCAAAAGACATCATTATCACCAGCATCAGTTTCCCGCTGCGGCCGGGCCCTGTGCTAAGGTCATACGTGCACCATTTCCCTTAATCTTTGCTCTTGCTGTTCCCTCTGCCTAAAACATTCTTCCTCCCAGCAACCGGCCTCTCTTCAAATGTCTCTCCTCCCCTGGACTCCCCATCTACAACTGGAGGTCTGCTGCTCTCTATCCCCTTGCCAATTTATTCTACTTTGTTGCCATTAAAAAAAAAAAATTGCCATCCAGTCAACTCTGATTCACAGCAACCTCATGTGTGTCAAAACAGAACTGTGCTCCATAGAGTTTTCAATAGCTGATTTTTTGGAAGTAGATTGCCAGGGCTTTCTTCTGAGGCTCCTCTCAGTGGACTTAAACCTCCAACTTTTCAGTTAGCAGCTGAGCATGTTAACTGTTTGCACCACCCTGGGACCCCCACTGCCTATGCCTATAGCCTTATATCTATTTGCTTATTGTCCATCCTTTCCCCACCAGAATGTCAGCTCCACGAGGGCAGGGACTGTGTCTTGGTCACTGTTGCATCCCCAGCACCTAGAACTGGTACCTAGGCGGGGATCAGTAAATATCTGCTGAATATATGTTTACCAGAACCCTGTGATGTAAGTATTTTTCTATCATCCTCATTTCACAGATGAGCAAACAGGCTCAGAAAGGTGAGCCCAAGGGTGGACAGCCAGCAAGCAGTGAACCTGGATTTGAAGCCCAGTCTGTCCACCTCTGAAGGATGTGGCTGCCTCTCCAGCTGCTGGCCCTGCCCAGGGGGCTTGAGGTTCGTTGGGCTTGTGAAGTGTTGTCAATGGCCCTGTGGCCAAGTCACCCTAAGAAAAAACCTACTTTTTATAATTCCAGGTGCTACTATTTCCAGCGACATTTTGGTTCTCCTTTAGTTGTAAGCATGGAAAGGGATGGAAGGAGAGAGAGGGAATAAGGGGTTAGGAAAGCAGGGTTCTAGTCCTGCCTCAGCCACTAACTCAAAAGACACAGAACCTCTCCAAGCTTCGATTTCCTCATTTGTAAATCAGAAGGGCTGAACTTGACATACAGGGCAGCAGAGGATAGGGCAATGCTTACAAGTATGGGCTCTGGGGTCAGAATGACCTGAGCTCCAAAGCTGACCCTATGACTTTGGGCAAGTTACATCACTTCTTTGAGCTTCAAGTTTCCTCATCTGTAAAATGGGGCAACAACATGCACCTCATATGGATTTTGTGATGATTAAGCAGGATAGTGTATACACACTTTTAAGCAGAGTACCTGGTACAAAATAAGTACTCAATGAAGACAGTCATCATCCATGATTCAAAATTCTATGTCTTGATGAGAAGGTTACTTCTGCAGGGGAGGGAAGTGAGGCTGTTTCCACCTCTCCCTGTGTGTTGACTGAACAGGCCTCCTTGATCTCCCAGGACTTTGAAGTTTGAGTTCTTTCCACTTACTAAAAAAGCCTCGGAAAGCTATCGAAGACAAGACTCTTTCTCCACACACTCTCCCCAGCCAGAGACAAAGCTGTTGATTTCTGCAGCTGCACTGGGAGCTATAAATCAATAGAACACAGCCAGACAGCCCATCCCACCCCACACCCCCCAGTTGGTAATGGGGCCACTGCAGCCGGCCTGACAGTAAATTACCAATTTGAGCCAGGCTTTCTGCTCTCCCAGCGATTATCCCTCTTCCTGTGCATGTTATGATGTTCCCAATAGCCAATTTGACTTTGAGGTCCCAGGACTCCGGGGTTAATGAAATCATGTCTTGCCCTCACACATTCCCCCTCCTTTCAAAGTTCAGGCATCTGCCAGGGAAGGGAGAAGGAGAATCTGAGATCACAGTATCCAAGAATCACTCCATAGCCGTGGTGAGAGGGGCCTGACATTATGTTTGTCTTATCTTTTCTGCACCTGAATCTCTAAAACTGACCCCAGGACTCTGGGTAAGTTACGTCACTTCTTTGAGCCTCAAGTTTCCTCATCTGTAAAATCGGGCAACAACATGCACTTCATATGGATTTTGAGAGGAATAAATGGGATAGTGTACCTGTGCATACCTGTGCTTTTCCAGCGTCTGCTTGCATACCTTCAGTGATGAGATGCTCTCTACATTACAAAGCAACCCACATCTTCTTGGAGAGCTTTGAGTGTTGTAAAATTCCTTATCGAAATAATCAGAGATGTGCACAAACATATGTGTTCAAGAATGTTCACAGCAGCATTATTTAGATTGGCACAATATTGGAAATAATATAAGTCCCCTCAAAGGGAGCACATTTATACAATGCAGCCATCAAAATCATGTTCTCAAAGAAGGTTTGATAACATGAGAACACACACATACTATCTTGTTAAGTGAAAAGGCGTCTTACAAAATGTTATATATAATATGACCTGATTTAATTAAAACAAGCAAATATACATAGAGACAGAAGGAAATACACCAAAATGACAATGCTTTTCTCTTTGTGGTGGGATTATGGATGATGTTTGTCTCTGCTCAAACATCTCCCTGTTTTCTAATAACCATTGTGTTACCTTTATTGTAAAAGAAAATTTCTAATATTGAGCTGATAAAGCTTCCCTGTAGCATCCATCCAATAATTCTAGTTCTATCCTCTGGGGCTCAATAAATGTTAACTGAATGAATGAGAAATAAGTCTCACTCTTCTCCTAAATAGTCATAAAAAAAAGAAAACATTTCTTGAATATTTACCAAACGGGTTGTGTCTGAAGCCCTTCACATGTCCAGCCTCATGAACTCCTCATAACCACCCTAGAAGGTTCTACCACTACTCCCATTTTACAGATAAGAGAACTAAGGCTCACAGAGGCTGCATAAGCATTGCCCAAGCTCACTCTCTTAGTAAATGGCCCAACTGGGACTGGCTCCCCAGTCAGTCTGGCTCTGATGCGCAGGCTTTGAACCAGTGACCCACACAGAGGCCTACAGAGGTTTGCAGAAAGCAGTCTGCCCCCTTCCCTGGCCCCGTTCCTCGCTTCTCTAACTAGACATCCCCAGCTATCTTCTCCATTCCAAACGTGTCTCATCCCCAGCGGTGGCAGAGTAGACTTGGAGTGGTTTTGGAGTCAAGAAGACCTGGGTTTGAGCCTCGACTCTCTGCCTTTCTTGCTGTGAGAGGCACTTGTCCTCTTCTGAGCCATGTCCTCATATATAAATGAGAATATAAAGCCTTGGTTGCAGGCTGTTGAGCAGCTTAGAGAAGCCTCTGGTACATGGTCCAGGCCCAGGCTCAGGGAGAGGCTCCTTAGTGCCCTTGGTGACGAGTCTGGACTCATCCCCAGGTGTCACCTCCCCACCCTCACCCCTAGAATGAGCCCAACCTGGGAAGTGGCAGGCTATGCAGCAAGGCCAGGGCTGCTGCTTGCTCTCCCTGCCCGCTGCCTTCCCGTACAACTGACAAAAAGTTTCAGAAAGAGGACAACTGAAGCCAGGGTTTCAGTGACCCATTCAAGGTCACGCTTCTCTCTTTCACTGCCCTGAGCCAGCCTCTCTGGTGTCCCCACACTGTGCCCCTCCCAGTCCAATCCACCCCCCACACACCCACACCAAATCCATCCTCCTGAACACCTCTCTGCACAGCTACTCCAAAATCCTCTTCCCCATGGCCTGTGAGGATGTGAGGATGGCGCAGGATCGGGCAGTGTTTCATTCTGTTGTACATAGGGTCGCTCTGAGTCAGAACCAACTTGATGGCACTTAACAGCAATAACATGGCCTGTGACCCAACATTCTGTCATTACCCGGCATGGCCAGCCTCACCGAGGGACCTGAGGACCTGCCCAGCCTCAGCTCCAGCCTCAGTGCAGCCTCAAGCCCCTCTCCAGGCCTCTTCTCGGTCCTCCCTCTCCACCCCCTCCCCCAGAATACTCCCTCCAATTTCCTGGGGCCAGTCCATGGAGCCCCTCTTATATTTGCAGCTCTCCAAGAATTTTGGAAGGTAGGGACTAAGTTGGTGGATTCATCACTGTCTCCACAGGGCCTGGCCGAGGCTCAGCACACACCAGACGACCATGGTGAAGAGGACACCTGCTTGTAGGGCCTTCCTGCTCTGGCCCCTACAGCCACCCGAGCCCCAGGCGCTCTCAGCTCTGCCATAAACCTCCTTGCCCTCTGCTGTTTTGGCTTCTCCACTGAATCTTTCTTTGCTCATGCTGTTCCCTCAGCCTGGAATGCTCTGCCTCCACCTCTCCATGTAGCCAGCTCCTGTTTCCCTTCATGGACTCCGCCCAGGCATCTCCTCTGGAAAAACATCCAGGACCACTCCCTAATCACTGGGTCAGGTGTCTCCCCTGAACTCCCACAGCTCCTGGAGGCTGCAATTGTCCTTGCAGTTCCAAGTAACCAGGGGTTGCTACAGGGCATGGCTGCAGTGGGGGCCAGAGGTCCTGCTGAGGCTCCAGCTGAGGGTCTGGGCAGTGGGAGCTGAGGCTGGGTGGCCTCACAGGGTCAGCATCAGGAAATGCTGGTTGAATGAGTAAATGCACAGCCAATGCAGGAAGTAGGAAAGGGCCCAAGGTGGGAAACACAGACAATCACTTCAACAGCCACCTGCTCTGCCGCCTGCAGCAGTTGCAGGGGTGTTGGTTAATCACAGCTTCGGGCGTGTATTGAGGGCCTGTGCTACAGGCTTTACATTCATGACCTCATTTCATTTAATCTTCCCAATAATCAGTCATGATCACCCCAGTGTTACAGATGAGTAAATGAGGTTCAGAGAAGTTAAGCTGTTTGCCCAAGGCCATACCAGTAGGATGTGGTTGAGCTGGGATGGAGACCAGGACCCAGCTGTGACCTTCACTATACCACTGTGTGGCCTCACTGGGACCCCTCCTGGCCTAGAGACCCTGGGTTTGGACCCCAACCAGGGCAAGAGAGGGGAGGGAGACAAGAAAGCAAGGGGCTCATTCTGGGCCTCCAAAAACAAGATGGGGACTCAGTGCTCCCAATTCTGCAAAGGTGACACTGGAGCGCATTTCCCAGCAGCCCCTGGCACCTCAGCAGTAGATGGAGGGGATAATTGGAGCCCCTCATTCACCTGTCGTGATCTCACCCCAGCCCATGCTGCCTGGCCCAACATTCCTCCCTCCTTGGTCCTGTGTGCCTGGTATGGGAGGGAAAGCAGGATGCTTTACCAATGTTATTTCATCTTTAGGACAAAGGTACCCATGAGGTAGGTACTATTATCCACGTTTTACAATGAAAAAACTGTGACACAGAGCTGATGCAACTTGTTAAAGATCTTAGTAGGGAGCCAGCACTTGATTCAGGAAGAAAAGCCAGAAGAGACATGGGCTGAGGGAGAGATCAAGGAGCAGAGAAACACATAGCCAGAAAAAGTCCCACAAGTAGGCTGGGGATGGGAAGAGGCAGAGAAGGGGGTTGGAGGATGGGTAGAGACACCGCAGGGTGCAAAGCTGCTGAAGCCAGAATCGGGGAGAATAAGAGGCAAGGGGACAGGGAACAGTTGTGGGAACAGACAAAAGGCCAGGTAGAAATGCACCGACTCCATTCTCCAGCCTGGATTCTGGGAATGGGCAAACCAGGAAGTTTCCGGCCACGTGGAGGTGAGATGGGGTCACCTGCCAGAGATAAAGGGTCTGCTAAGCCCGTCACACTGCACACTGCCCAGGGGGCTGCCAATGAGAACTCTCTGAACTGCCAGCGCTGCTCAGGACACAACTCGGCCCAGAAGAAACGGTTGTCCTGTGTCTGCTCTGAGGACCCAGGGCATCTCTGAGGCCAGCACGGAGTCATCCTGCTGGCCTGGCAGACTCACACTGCAGGAGCAGCGAGTGATGCTCTGCCTTGGGGACCAGATACCCAAAAAATCCTGCTCCCACTTCTTAGAAGCCTCGTTCCCTGCATTCAAAGGCTCTTTGCTAAGAGCACAACTTCCAGAGGCCCCTCTTGTGCGTCCAGAGACCAGTGGGCTTCTCAGGTGCATCCAGGGAAGGGGAGAGGGCCAGAGCGAAGGGGAGGAGGAATGGAGAGTACTTTGTAATCTGGGATTCTGAGAGATTCCTGTGTTGTTTTTATTCAGCCCCTCATTCACGGCATGCTTCCTTCAGTGCCAGGCTTTTCACTCAGCGTTTTACCTAATTACCTCCTCCTCATCGTTCTGCTCTCAGCAACTCACAGAGGCCTTCCCTGAATCTCCCTGGCCAGGTAAGATGCTCCCCCGCATCGTGGGCTCCCAAAACCCCACATACTCTCCTTCATAGTCCTTAGCTGCAAATTTAAGTTTACCAGATGACTAGTTGGTCAATATCTGTGTCTCCCACCAGACCCTGAGTTCCATGAGGACAGGGACGATGCATTTTTTTCCTTCACCATTGCTCTCAGCATCTAGCATCTACGTCCATAGAATTTTCTTGAATTAATTAATTTTTTTCATCCTTTCACACAAAGACAACCCTCCTTCCTCGATTCTCAAAGGGTTTAGGGTCAAAAAGGCTCAGATATCACACATTATCTCATTTAATCCTCACCACAACCCTGGCTGCATTATTGTTATTCCCACTTTACAGGCGAGGAAACGAGCTTCAGAGAGGTGAAGTCAACTAGCCCAACTACATGGCAAGGAAGGGCTCTGAACCCAGGATTTGAACTCAGATATGTCTGGCTGTAGAGCTCCAGCTCTGCCCACCTACTTTCCTGCTCCAAGAGTCCTCTGGATCTTCTCTTGCAAACCTCCCCCTGACCCCAGAACTGCCTAAGCTCAGAACTGATAGAATCACTCATTCATTCATCCTAGCAATCAACCAGCTCACTTATTGTTTGTGCCAGGCCCCATGCTGGGTGCCAGGGAACCACAGATAGATCAGAGTTTGAGGAGTCCAGGGCCTTTTCTCCATCGTGGGCTGCCCTCTCCTCACTGCTCTTGGGGCTTTGCCAGCAGAAGCCAAGCCCTACACAGCTACTCTGTCCTCAGCCACCCTCTCCTTAGGGAAGAACTAAAGTGCCAGTCCCATCATTTCCCTTCCCCCCAGGACAGCAGCCTGAAATACATGGGCCGAATAAAGGTAGGATCCATGTCTCCATCATTCTCTGAGGATTCTAGCACAAGAGGAGGGGCTCCCGGAATTCTGCTCTCCTCCTTCCATGCTATGCTTTGACTACCCCCTACACCAGGCAGCTCTGGAAAAAGTCCCAGACTTGGACTCACAAGACCGGAGTTCTACCTCCAGGCATAGTGCTAGTTGTGGGACCTTGGCGAACAAGTCACCTTGCCTCTCTCTGAGCCACAGCTTCCTCATCTATTAAATGGGGGTGATGATAATGACGACCCTAATGTCTATCCCACAGGGTTGTTGGTGAGGAGTAAATCATTCAGACCCAGAAAAACAGTTGTCACATAGATGGTTGGCCAGGGAAATAAATGTCTTATCAACGAGGGGACCAGTTAGGCTGCTCACAAGATGCCTTTGAAAACGCGGTTTGGGGAAGGTTGGCTTGGAGCACACCTAGCAGGCTGAGCCCAGAGCCTCCCCAGAATCAACTCTCAAAAGTGGGAGGCCTTCCCGTTGCTCAGTGGTGGTGGGGGGAGCTGTGCTCATCAGCTCACCGGCTAGAGGGCCCTGGGGAAGGGGTTGAAAATGAGACTGAAGAAACTGATGTTCAGCTTTCTCCAGACCGGAGTACCTGGAGCTTCTCCAGAGAGAGTGTTCCAGGAACTTGAAACTCTCCAGCTACTCTCAGGCCCACCTGAGGACAAGTACCTGCCTCACTTTTCCTTCTGCATAGTCTGGAAAATTCCTCCTCATCATCATACAGATGGCTTCCATTTACTGGGCACAACCCTGTTGAAGAAGATTCTATTATTACTGTAGATTCTATAGATGAGGAAACTGAAACTCAGAGAGGCTAAGCGATTTGCCCAAGTCACAGAGCCAATTCATGGCAGATCTGGGACTAATATTAATATTATTAAGATCTGGGATTTACACAAAGAAAGATCAATCCTGCCTGTGCTTGGGGTAATTTTCCCACTGTAGCTGGTGATGAGTCACTGAAAGCACAGGAAGTTTTTCTGGCCTCCACTCTTCCCAGGGGAGCAAAGATGCTGCTGTCGATGCCAAAGCCCCCTAGACACCCACACACCTCATCCAATGCTCGAACATACCACCCTCTGCCCTCCAGAGGGCCCATACTCTGGAATTCTTACTTCTCAACAGAGATCAGGTCTCTATTCTTTAGACAGGGAAACTGAAACAGATGAGAGGTGGGGCAGGGGGAATGGTGCCCCCCATGATGAGCATCAGTGACTGGGCTGAGACCACAGTTCACATCTTCAGCCTCTGAATCCCCAATCTGCTCTCTGTGCTGACTGAGCTTTATGGCTCAGATAGGTTTAGGGCTGTGCCCTTGGTCAACCATCACAGACGACCCATTTCCAACTAGCAGTAAATACCAGGGTATCTTTGTTGTTTTAAGGATATGAGTTTACTCTCAGTCCTTTTTGCCTGTATTTCGGCTGGTGGGGCTGGGTCTTGAGGGCTACTGCTGGGGCAAGCTGATGATGTTTTAGAATTTCAGAGAAGATCCCAGCACTGCACATAGATACCAACAAGACAACCTCGCTTCCTGGGTGAAGGCACAAACTCCACTCCAGCCCAAACAAATCACTGCTGCCTTTGGAAGAAGAAAAGACCATTTGGTGAGGGAAGAAGAAAATAAAGTGGCATTTGTGAGGAGGATCTGAGACCTCTTGGAATCATCACTAGACTTCCTGACTAGATGGCCACTGGGGAAAAGAGCAGGGAACCGACCAGAAACTCCACAGCAAACACAGTTTGCTCTTCACTGGCAAACACAGTTGCATAAACGCAGGTGCCCAGGCCACTCTGGATGTCCCCCTCCTCTCTGGGCCTTCAGGGGATTGACAAGAAACAACATAGTCACATTCTCAAACACAGACAATCACAAACTGACACTTCGTGACAAACACACCAAGACAGGGACCGATGATCGCCAAATGTAACTCGTTAAGTGCCCCCACAAACACTCTCCTGTCCTCCCTACGTGCACAGTGCTTACACATATCTGTCTCGCCAGAGGCCCTGGGCGCCTTACAGCATCTCCATCCACCTCTGGGAGGTTTCAGAGGTCTAGGCACCGGTGCTGTCAGAAACACAGAATCACCTACTCAAAACTGTGACAGATACACAAACTGCCGCCAAACTGTCCTACATACCCTGACGCAGAAACAAGACGATGCAGACAGAGGATCAAATGTTATTTAAACACACACACTCCAACGTCCTCCTCTCACGGACAGTGGCTTCCCTGCTGGGCCCCGGGAGTCCCCTGCAGGAAATGCAGAGGCCCCCGGGAGTACGGGGTCCAGTGTTAGGGTCCCAAATCTGCGGTCCCCACCCTCACCCAGGTGCCCAGTACCGCGTCGCCAGCCCTCAGCGGACTCACCGGACAATGCCAAACATGACAAGCACGTTGCCCAGTAGCCCCACAGCGCACACGGCTGAGTACAGCGCGGTGATGGCGATGGCCAGGGCGAGGGATGAGGCGCTCCGTGCGCCCGGCGGCCCCGACGCATTGGCGGCCGCGCTCGGGAAGGCACTGGGAAAGGCGTCCGACGCGTTGGCGAGGAGCAGGGGCTGCAGCTCGGCGTCTGCATTGGGGGTCGGCTCCATCGCGGCCCGGCGGCCAGCTCCGCGTCCCTCCCCACCGTGCGCCCTCGGCGCAGGAACTCCGCGCGAGAGACGCGCCGAAGGTCCAGGCCGCGGTCCCGACGCCGCGGGCTGCAGCACCCCGGCCGCCCCGCTTGCTCCGCGCCTATCCCCGGCTTCCTTGCCGCCCGCTGCCCCCGGCACCCTCCGGCTCTGCTGGCCCCAAACGCTCTGAGCCAGGAGCCGCTGCGGGCTCCTCGGACGCGCCCGCCGCGCGCACCACGTGGCCAGGAGGCGGGGAGCTAGTCTGCGCCCGCAACCGGGGGTGGGCGCAGCACCAGTGCTCCGAGCTAGCCCAGGGAAGCCTCGGGCCCTCTCCTTGGGGCTGCTCAGCTATCCTGGATGCGCCCCTCACTCCAGCCTGGGCTCACCTCTCCACCCCGTAGCGGCTTAGAGTCAGAAGGATCTGGATGTGAATCCTGTCTCTTACCCCTGCACTAATGAGCAGAGTGACCGTAAGTAAGTCACTTAACCTCCCTCAACTTAATTTTCCTCACCTGTAAAATGAACATAATCGTACCACCTCCCTCAGAGGGTTGTTGGGGAGACTAAATAAGATGATGTGCATAATCAGTGCTGGCATGTCGAGCCGATTCCGACTCATGGTGACCCTATAGGACAGGGTAGAACTGCCCTCACAGGATTTCCAAGGCTGTAATCTTTATGGAAGCTGACTGCCACATCTTTCTCCCATGGAGAGGAGTGGGCTGGTGGGTTCAAACCACTGACCTTTCGGGGTTAGCAGCCCAGCGCTTAACCACTGCCCCACCAGGGCTCGTTATAAATAAACCTTATTATCTATGTTATTCTTGTACCCCATTCATTCGCTCAACAAATATTTTTCTGAGTGTCTAAAATAAGAGTCAGGAATGGTTGGGGATTTGCTGGTGCACAAAACCAGGGGAGACAGAGGAGCCTTCTGGGGTTTTTAACCAAGTGGGAGAGACAGACATCAATCCTAAAATCATGCTAAAGAAAATATAGTTACAAATTGAGAGAGTGAAGGAAAGGAGTTCGACCTGTGTCCTGTGGCAGGGTCTACAAAACCCAGAGGTCAGGACAGCTTCCCTGAGGAACTGACACTTAAGGTGAGATGTGAGGTTTAGGGAGGAGCTGACTTAGAGAAGAAACAGGGAAGAGCAGTCCAGATAAAGAAACCACACAAGCAAAGGCCCTATGGCCTGAAGGAGCATATCTGATTCCTGGAACTGAGAGGCAAGAGAGAGGAGAAAGCAGAAAGTGAGTGTGGTGAGGTAGTGGGCAGGACCTTGCAGACTCTGGCTGCTGTAGGAGCAAATGGGAGGGGGAAACTTGGCTAACTCATCTTTTCCCCTCTCCCTCCCTGACCTGACCAGCCCAAATTCAGAGTTACCTTACTGCTTGGGGCTCCCATCCTTCCCAGAACATTCTCTCTGTCAAGCATTACTCTGTGCCAGGCACTGTGATACGTGCTTCAGCCATGTACGAACAGTTTGGAGTAGATTTTGTTATTATTATCCCCATTTTATAGAGGAGAAGACTGAGGCTAGGCACTAAATTGTCCCATATGATAATTATTATTATCAGAGCTTGTCTCCTTCTTGGAGGGACAGACCTGATTGATCCTTGCACCCAAAAGAGGGGAGCATCCCAGTGGAGGCTCAGGAAAAGCTGGTTGGATGATGAAAAGGGTCCCAAGGGGAAGAGGGTGGGACAATATTGGGGTCCCCAAGCTTTATGCTCTAGGGCAATGCTCTTAGTTGGCTCTGTGAGTGGCTGGGTAAGGACTTCTCAGTCATATCACCCTCTGGCTTGAGTCATCCTCTGTGTGCAAAGCGCTTTTCTTTTCCAAAACAAAACAAAGCCAGAACTTCCAAGTTCACCCTCCTCTCCATTTTTCTCTGCCCCACCCAGCTGCTGTCTAAGCCCTTCTACCAGCTACAGTGGGCCTGCCACCCCAAGGTTTTCACATTTAACCACATTAAGGACTCATCAGACCGGAGATTTTTGCTCTGTCGCCACAGGTGCTGCCAAAACTCTCCACCCTGCTTCAGAGGGCATGGTACTCGGAGACTTTTCTGGCACCAGGGGAGAGAAATTGGGACAGGAAGAAAGAGGGCTATCTTATTGAGTTCTGGCACCCTCCCTGCCCCTCCAACAATCCAAGATTTCCTACCTCAGGACGTTTGCACATTCTATTCCTGCCACCTAAAAGGCTCAGTCACTCCCCCAGGCTAAACGCTATTCATCTTTCAAGTTTCAGTTTAAATATCAGTTCTTCTGTGAAAACTTCAGTCACCCCCACCCCTTCCAACTAGACCAGGTCCTCTTGTCATTTGTGCTCGTACCACCACATACCTCTTCTTCACAGCGTGTTTCACATATTTGTATAATCATTGGATTTTTGTGCATTGTCCTCACAATAGGGCTTATGCACTTCTATACCCACACCTTAGTACTGTCCTGGCACATGGGTGCTTACCTGATAAATGATTGAATAAGAAAGCTCAATTCCAACTTTGCTGGGCTCCCATTTTGATGAGGGAGACAGGTCAGATTAATACAGCTAAATACCGACCTAAGAGGTCTTCTGAGCAACGATATTGACTCTTAAGTCAGTTCACAAGCCACATAAAACCTTTTACATAATCAGCTTTGTAATCACATCTTATAGGGCACTGAAATGCTAGTTCACAGCTCCACCACCCGCCTTGACTTTCGGCTATCACCAAGCGAGTCTACCCTCATTCCTTCGTGTTGCATTTAGGAGTCCTCCCAGTATGGTCTCAACCTACTGTCCAGGATTTCCTGCTGCTCCCACCTCTTCTGCCTTCATCCCCCATCCTAACCCACACTGGGCTGAAGGGAATTTTTAAAAATTGCATTCCATGGCTGGAACTTATTATGCTGAGTGGATTTAGTCAGTCACAGAAGGACAAATACTATATAAGACCTCTATTATAAGAACTCAAGAAAAGGTTTAAACACAGAAGAAAACATTCTTTGATGGTTACGGGGGTGGGTAGGGAGGGTGAGGGGTATTTACTAACTAGATAGTAGATAAGAATCATCTTAGGCGAAGGGAAGGACACAGCACACACTACAGGGGAAGCCAGCACAACTGGACTAAACCAAAGCTAAGAAGTTTCCTGAATACAATCAAATACTTTGAGAGACAGAGTAGGAGGGTTAGGGGTCTGGGGACCATGCTTTCAGGGGACATCTAGGTCAATTGGCATAACAAAGGGAGCTCAAAATCGAGAAGTAAATAACCAAGTGAATGAGGCATTGGTGGTTCAGCGTTAGAATTCTTGCCTCCCATGTGGGAGACCCGGTGCTATTACCAGCCAATAAACCTCATGTGCAGCTACCACCTGTCTGTTAGTGGAGGCTTGTGTGTTGCTATGATGCTGAACAGGTTTCAATGGAGCTTCCAGACGAAGAAAGACTAGGAAGAAAGACCTGGCAATCTACTTCCAAAAACCAGCCAGTAAAGAACCCTATGACTCACAGAGGCTGATTGGCAACTGATCATGGGGATGGTGCAGGACTGGGCAATGTTTCATTCCATTGTGCATGGGATAATCATGAGTTGAGGACCAACTCAAGGACTGCTAACAATAACAACAACAATGAGCGAAATAATTGCTAACAAGACATACATGCCAAGCGCATGTGAACTGCCACCACGGAGGGCATTCAAATAACCCATGGAAACTGGAAAGGCCTCCAAAACAGTTTCTGCAGGTCTCCTAGTATGGATTGAATTACGTCCCTCAAAAATATATGTTGTAAATACTAACCTCTATGCCTGCGGATGGCAAGACTACGTCTCACATACTTTGGACATGTTATTAGGAGGGATCAGTCCCTGGAGAAAGACATCATACTTGATAAAGTAGAAGGTCATCAAAAAAGAGGAAGACCCTCAATGAGATGAATTGACACAGTGGCTGCAACAATGGGCTTAAGCATAACAATGATTGTGAGGGTGGCGCAGGACCTGGCAGTGTTTCATTCTGTTGTACACAGGGTCGCTATGAGTTGGAATTGACTCCACGGCACCTAACAACAACAACAACGTGCCTGTGGTTATGATCTCATTTGGGAATGGGTTGTCTTTGTTATGTTAATGAGGCAGGATTAGTGTAGAGTGTATCTTGAGTCAACCTCTTTTGAGACGTAAAAGATATTAAACAAGCCAGAAGAGCAGAGATGGGGCAAGACAGACGCCAAGACACACGGAGAGCTGGAACCAGAAAGCAGAAGCTGAAGAGACAAGGACTTTCCTTTAGAGCCAACAGAGACAGAAAACCTTCCCCTAGAGCCAGCCGGCACCCTGAATTCGGACTTCTAGCCTCCTAAACTATGAGAAAATGAATTTGTTTGTTAAAGCCATCCATTTGTGATATTCTGTTATAGCAGCACCAGATAACTAAGACACCTCCCAAAGTGAGTACTTCGAAGAGATCAAGACTTACTGGACGTGAGCATTCTAGTCTGTTTATCTTTAAAAGGCAATCTCGTTTCTGTGGTCAAAACTCATATATAATCCTGCTGGCTACCCTTTATAGAGAGCTTGCTATTTGCCAGGCACTGGGCTGACTACTTTGGGCATTATCTCATTTAATCTTCAAGCAACGCTACAGGCATGAAATACTGCTATCATTATTCCATTTTGCAGATGTTAGGCTACCTGCCCAAGTCAGAGCTGGGCTGCCAAGCCAGGCCCGTGTGACTCCAAAATCCAGTCTCCTGCCTACTACACTATATTGCCTCCCAGAGTAAAGATTGGAAAGTCACCCCAAAAAACAGAAGCCAAGAACCCATTGCTCTTGCCTCTTCACCACTGTGGTGGGCTGTGGGGTTTAAAATTAATTTTACCCAGAGAACTTGCTTTTTGTTCTTGGTCCCTGAAAAATAACCTCTAAAACCTTGCAAGGAGTCCTGGTGGCACAACGGTCAAGCCCTTGGCTGCTAAACCAAAAGGTTGGCGGCTCCAGAGGAGAGACCTAGCGATCTGCTTCCATAAAGATTATAGCCAAGAAAATCCTACACAGCAGTTCTACTCTGTCACACAGAATCAATATGAGTCAGGGGGGTGGGCTGATTCAATTAAAATCATACCTGTTGCAACAAGGCCCCAGTAAAGGTCCTGGACACGGAAGCTCCACAGGCTTCCCTGCACGTGGAAGAGTAGAGCATTCTTTTTCGGAACATGGAAGCTTCACTATGGGGAACTCTCCAACACCTCGCCCTATGTGTCTCTTCATTTGTACCCTTTCTCCTATAATGAAACTGTAATCATAATTATAGCACTTTCCATGAATTCTGGGGGTCATTCTAAAGAATCTACTCAGAAATGAGGGGGCTGGTGACCCCAAGCTTGCAGCTGGTATCCTGAGGGGATAGAGGGAATCCTCAAATTTGTAGCCAGCAGGTCAGACATGAGGTCAGACAAGCTCGTGGCTGGTGTCTGAGGTCTTGGAATCCTGACAGTCTGGAGGACTGAGCCCTTTAGCTTGTGAAGCCTGACTGAGCTCTGGGTGGTCAGGGTCAGAGGAAGAAGTGCTGCACGTGCAGCTGGTGTCAGAACAGAATTGGAACAGAGGGGAACCGAATCGATAATGAATTGGATTGAACTGATCCTTACAGTCTGGTGTCAGAAAAGCAGGAATTGAATCGATTTGATTCTGTAATCACAGGTCACTTGAAGCACAGGAAATTCTTGAGTTGTTCCCTGTTCTTGGTGGAGCACAGAGTGGACACAGTCCTGCACACTCGGGTGACCAAAGGGTTTGGACCCTACTTGGGGCTTGTCCCCATCCCTGATTTCGGGGGATAAAAACAAAAACAGATGGGAAATCCTAGGCTCAATCCAGAGCATCAGAAGGCGTCAGCAGGAGAGAAACAGAAATCACTGACGGAGTCAGAGCAGGAAGGAACTCCCTGGGGAAGTTATTAACAATTTAGTACGTGGAAACAAGGCTCCCACCTGCCAAAGAGACAGATCTGCCTGATGGAAAATACAGCAACTGCCTCCGAGTGATCGGGCAGCTCCCCTGGGCTGCCTGTCAGTCTGGCTCCGTCTTCGAGCCCCAGGAGGGAGGAGGACGGTAACTATAACCATAAAATAATAACCACTTGCATTTGCAAACCACTTCTGACTTTCTGAAGCACTTCCAGATTGATGATTTCATCTTATCTTGACACCATCCTGATACGTGAGAGGTCACGTTTCATTATCTTCATTTTATAGCTAGGAAGATGGACACCTAGAGAGCCTGGGTGAAATCCCCAAGAACATCCAACAAATTGGTGAAAGAACTAGGGTTCATCCGTCCAATTGCCCAAGCCAGAAACCTGAGAGTCATCCTTGACTTCTCTCTCTTCCCTCCACTTCCCCCACCTCTAAGCAGTCACCAAGTATTGTCCTTTCTTCCTATACAATTCTTGAATCTGACGACTGTTCTTTATTCTTATCTTCCTAGTGTGAATTAAAAAAACAAAAACAAACAAACAAAAAATCACCATCAAGTCAATTCTGACTCATGGCAACCTCATGTGTTACAGAATAGAACTGCTCCATAGGGTTTTCTTGGCTATAATCTTATGGAAGCAGATCACCAGGCCTTTCTTCTGAGGTGTTGCTGAGTAGGTTCAAATCACCAACCTTTAGGTTAGTAGTTGAGTGCAAATTATTTGCGCCACCCAGGGACCTAGTCTAATGCACCATCATTTCTCTTATGGAAACTACTGAAATAGCCTCTGAAACGGTCTCCCTGTTATCAAGGCTTGCTGCTGTCAAGCAGTAACCACGGTTATAGGATGCTCTATGCTTTCACCTCTCTCTACCTCCATAGCCTGTTGTTGTACCACCTTCCCCTGCACGTGCTATGTTCCAGACAAAATAAACTGCTTGCGGTTCTCCAAATAACTTGCTTCTCTCACCTCCAGGCTCATCTAAGTGGTTAAGAGGATATCTTTGGCATCAGTCTGGTTGGATTTAAATCCCAGCTCAGCCAATTACTAGTTGTATGACGTTAGCAAGTTATTTAACTTCTTTAAGTTTCATAAAATGGAGACAACAAAAGTACCTACTTTATAAACTTGTTGTTGTTGAGTCCATTCCGACTCATGTTGTTAGGTGTCATCGAGTTGGTTCCAACTCATAGCAACCCGATGTGCAACAGAATGAAACACTGCCCGGTCCTGTGCTGTCTTCACAATCGTTGCTATGCTTGAGCCCATCGTTGCAGCCACTGTGTCAATCCATCTCGTTGAGGGGCTTACTTTTTTTCGCTGACCCTCTACTTTACCAAGCATGATGTCTTTCTCCAGGGACTGGTCCCTCCTGATAACATGTCCAAAGTATGTGAGATGAAAGTCTCACCATCCTTGCTTCTAAGGAGCATTCTGGCTGTACTTGTTCCAAGACAGATTTGTTTGTTCTTTTGGCAGTCGATAGTATGTTCAATATTCTTCACTAACACTATAATTCAAAGGCATCAATTCGTCTTCGGTCTTCTTTATTCATTGTCCAGCTTTCGCATGCATGTGAGGGGACTGAAAAACACCGTGGCTTGGATCAGGCACACCTTAGTCCTTAAAGTGACATCTTTGCTTTTTAACACTTTAAAGAGGTCTTTTGCAGGAGATTTACCCAATGCAATGCATCATTTGATTTCTTGACTGTTGCTTCCGTGGGCGTTGATTGCAGATCCAAGTAAAATGAAATCCTTGACAACTTCAATCTTTTCTCCATTTATCATGATGTTGCTTATTGGTCCAGTTTTGAGGACTTTTGTTTTCTTTATGTTGAGGTGTAATCCATACTGAAGGCTGTAGTCTTTAATCTTCATCAGTAAGTGCTTCAAGTCCTCTTCACTTTCAGCAAGCAAGGTTGTGTCATCTGCATACTGCAGGCTTTTAGTGAGTCTTCCTCCAATCCTGATGCCGCATTCTTCTTCATATAGTTCAGTTCTCCGATTATTTGCTCAGCTTACAGACTGAATAACTATGGTGAAAGGATACAACCCTGATGCACATTTTGCCTGACTTGAAACAACACAATGTCCCCTTGTTCAAACAACTGCCTCTTGGTCTAAGTACAGGGTCCTCATGAGCACAATGAAGTGTTCTGGAATTCCCATTCTTTACAATGTTATCCATAATTTGTTATGATCCACACAGTGGAATGCCTTTGCATAGTCAATAAAACACAGGTATTCTCTACTTCCAGCCATGATCCATCTGACATCAGCAATGATATCCCTGGTTCCATGTCCTCTGCTGAATCTGGCTTGAATTTCTGCCAGTTCCCTGTCAATGTACTGTTGTAATCACATTTGAATGATCTTCAGCAATGATATTGATATTGTTCCTTTCGTACCACCAGTTCTTGATCATGTACTGCCTCCTGAAATGGTTGAACGTTGACCAATTCTTTTTGGTACACTGACTCTGTGCACTCCTTCCATCTTCTTTTGATGCTTCCTGTGTCATTTAATGTTTTCCCTGTAGAATCCTTCAATATTGCAACTCAAGGTTTGGATTTTTTTCTTCAGTTTTTTAGCTTGAGAAATGCTGAGTGTGTTCTTCCCTTTTGGTTTTCTATCTCCAGGTCTTTGCACATTTCATTATAATACTGTACTTTGTCTTCTCAAGCTGCCCTTCAGAATCTTCCGTTCAGCTCTTTTACTTTATTATTTCTTCCTTTTGCTTTAGCTACTCGACGTTCAAGAGCAACTTTCAGAGTCTCTTCTGATATCCATTTTGGTCTTTTCTTTCTTTCTTGTCTTTTTAATGACCTCTTGCTCTCTTCATGTACGACGTCCTTGATGTCGTTCCACAACTCATCTGGTCTTTGGTCATTAGTGTTCAATGTGTCAAATCTACTCTTGAGATGATCTCTAAATTCAGATGGGATATACTCAAGGTCATACTTGGGCTCTCCTGGACTTGTTCTAATTTTCTTCAACTTCAACTTGAACTTACATATGAACAATTGATGATCTGTTCCACAGTCAGCCCCTGGCCTTGTTCTGACTGATTATGTTGAGCTTTTCCATCATCTCTTTCCACAGATGTAGTCGATCTGATTCCTGTGTATTCCATCTGGTGAGGTCTGCATGTATAGTCACCATTTATGTTGTTGAAAAAAGGTATTTGCAGTGAAGAAGTCATTAGTCTTGCAAAATTATAGCATGCGATCTCCAGCATCATTTCAGTTACCAAGGCCATATTTTCCAGTTACCATTCCTTCCTTCTTCTTTGTTTCCAACTTTCATATTCCAATCTCCAGCAATTATCAATGCATGTTGACTGCAGGTTTGCTCAATTTCAGAATGCAGAAGCTGGTAAAAATCTTCAACTTCCTCATCTTTGACCTTAGTGGTTGGTGAGTAAATCTGAATAATATTCGTATTAACTGGTCTTCCTTGTAGGTGTATGGATATTATCCTATCGCTGGCAGTGTTGTACTTCAGGATAGATCTTGAAATGTTCTTTTTAACGACAAATACAACGTCATTCCTTTTCAATTTGTCATTCCCGGCATAGTAGACCATATGATTGTCTGATTCAAAACGGTCAGTACCAGTCCTTTTCAGCTAACTAATGCCTAGGACATCTATGTTTATGTGTTCCATTTCATTTTCGACGACTCCCAATTTTCCTAGATTCATACTTTGTACATTCCACGTTCTGATTATTAATGAATATTTGCCGCTGTTTTCTTCTCATCTCTTCTCTTCTCTCCTGGGTCATGTCACATCAGCAAATGAAGGTCCTGAAAGCTTGACTCCATCCACGTCATTAAGGTCGACTTTATTTTGAGCCTCCCCAGTCATATTTTGAGTGCCTTCCAACCTGAGGTGCTCATCATCTGGCACTATTATCAGACAATGTTTGGCTGCTATTCCTAAGGTTTTCACTGGCCAGTTTTTTCAGAAGTAGACCACCATGTTCTTCTTCCTAGTCTGTCTTAGTCTGGAAGCTCAGTTGAAACCTATCCACCATGAGTGACCCTGATATACCTTGAAATACCAGTGACAAAGCTTCCAGTATCACAGCAAAACACAAGCCACCACAGTACGACACATTGACAGACGTGTGGTGGTTCTGACTCGTAGCAACCCTATAAATGTTGCATATAGGAACTTCTCAGTACATGTCAGCTACTGCTGTGATGATGAGTTCTCTGCCTGGAACACTCTGTTGCACCTTCCCCTAACCATCAGATCTCAGCTGAGACATCACTTCCTTCCCTGCTCCCCCAGATCAGTTTAAATCCCACACTGTCTGTTCTCTTGGGACACACCCTCTCCTGGAAGCACGGGGGGGGGGGGGTCCTAAACTTCTTGAAGACTACCTCACCCAGGCGTTGCAGGGGAGGCCTGGGTCTGTAGGAGGAGGTGGGAATGGAGTTTAAGAAAGAGGGTGGCCCAAGGCAGGAGGGATCGTTGGACTCCCTGACAGGGAGAGGGTGGAGGGAGCAGACGGTGGTTTTCTTGAGTAAAGACTTTGATGAGTGATGAGTCTGGGAAAATTCTGGCAACAAGTTCAGAGTGAAAGGAACAGAGGCAGAGACTCCCTCTATTGAATGGACTCCTGGAGCTTGGGCAAAAGTACCTAAGAAGTGACTTTGATGGACCAAATGCCAAAGGTATTTGCCCCATGTTTCCTGGATCATGTAAACCTCAAGGGAAGAAAAGGATTAGATGATCCCTTCTCTCCAATGACCAAGATTGGATTTTCCCATAACCCTGGTGGATGGGTCATAGGTAGAGTTCATTTGATTTAGAAAAAATAATATTTTGATTTTTGCATCTGAGTGTTTTGGAGGAAATACATATACTTGTTAGAAGAGCCATCATAAGGCCCAGACTAAACAAACAAACAAACAAAAAAAAAAAACCATTGCCATTGAGTAGATTTCAAATCATAGTGACCCTATAGGACAGAGTAGAACTGCCCCATAGGGTTTTCGAGGAGCAACTGGTGGATTCGAACTGCCGACCTTTTTTGGTTAGCAGGCCCAGACTAGGCATTAACAAAAGACAGATGAAAATCATCCGTTTCAGAGGCAGGATGGTGACTTGGAGAAACTGAAGCTGCAAAACATCCTTTTACCTCCTTGGGTCTGGAATTGGCCCCCTATCCAACCACTTTCAGTCACCTGCTCAGTAGTCATGTCCTCCCCTTACTCCCTGCAACTGTGCTCTGATCAAGCAATAGAGGTGTTCTCTTGATTTGGGGGAAGGGCAACCCTTCCTCGCTTCAGGGGATGAACTGGTCTAAATAAATCGTGATAATATGTGGTGGATTGCAACAATGGTCACAATTCCTTATTCTTCTCTGTATCTGCACCCTTTGCGATATAACTTTGCAGCAGTGCTTCCCATCAAGTGGTGGGGTCTCTTTCCCCACACCTTAAACCTGGGCCAGCCTTGTGATTTGCTTTGCCCAATGCAATGCAATAGAAATGACAGTATGTCAGTTCAGGGCCTGGGCCTCAAGAGGCCTTGCATTCTTCCACCCAATCTCTTGAAACCACTGCCATGGTAACAAGCCTGGGCTAGCCTTCTGGATGAAAGACCACATCACCCCACCTAAGAGCCATGTGAGTAAGCACCAAACGTGTGAGTAAGTAACACCATCCTGGACCAGGCAATCCCCAGATGACCCAACAGCAGACCACAGGCATTTGACTAAACCCAGAAAAGATCACCCAGGCCTGGCTCAGATCAACAGAACTGCCCAGCTACCCACAGACTCGATAGCAATACTAAATGGTTGCTATTTCAAACCCATAGTTTTGGAGTGGTTTGTTAAGCAGGAACCAATAAATGAATTTAGCAAAGCTGCAAGATACAAGGTCAACACACAAAAATCAGTTGGGTCTCTATACACTAGCAATGAGAAATCAGAAAAGAAAATTAAGAAAACAATTCCATTTACAATAGCATATAAAAGAATAAAATATTCACAACTTGACCAAGGCAAAGTCATAGAAGCTTCACAGACACATCCAAACTCCTTGAGGGCCCAAGTTACTAGGCTGAAGGCTGGGGACCATGGTATCAGAGGACATCTAGCTGAACTGGCACAACATAGTCCATAAAGAAAGTGTTCTACATCAGGCTGCTCTGAGGAGCATCTGAGGTCTTAAAAGCCTGCAAGCAACCATTTAAGATACATCTACTGGTCCCATCCCATTTGGAGCAAAGGAAAATGAAGAAAACCAAAGACACAAAGGAAAGATTAGTCCAAAGGACTAATGGACCACAACCACCACAACCTCTGCCAGACTGGGCCCAGAACAACTAAATGGTACCTGGCTACCACCACCAACTGCTCTGACAGGGATCACAATAGAGGGTCCTGGACAGAACAGAAGAAAAACGTGGAATAAAATTCAAATTCACCAAAAAAAAAAAAAAAAAGACCAGACTTTCTGGTCTGACAGAGACTGGAGAAACCCCAAGAGTATGGCCTCCAGACACCCTTTTAATTCAGTACTGAAGTCACTCCCGAGGTTCACCCTTCAGCCAAAGATTAGACAGGTCTATAGGGCAAACATTAACACATGTGAGGAACGTGCTTCATAGTTCAATCACGTATACAAAACTAAATGACCACACCAGCCCAAAAGAAAAGACAAGAGGGCAGGAATGGACAGGAAAACTGGACAAATGGAAACAGGGAACCCAGGGTGGAGAAGGGGAAAGTGTTGACACATCACAGGGTTGGCAACCAATGTCACAAAACAATTTGTGTATTAATTATTTAATGAGAAACTAATTTGCTCTGTAAACTTTCACCTACAGCACAACAAATAAAAGAATAAAATATTTAGGAATAAAAACCAGAGAAGTGAAAAACGTGTATACTAAAAACTACAGGATATTACTGGAAGAAATTAAAGAAGACCTAAATAAATAGAAAGACATACCATTTTCATGGATTGGAATACTTAACATTGTTAAGTTGTCAATACTATCTGTAAAAATGGCATGGGGCAATGTCTGATCTCTAACCTCACAAGGAGGAAGGAGAATCAAGGTCAACAGCCTAAGGTTGATTCCTATGAGACGGAGGTCAGACAAGCCTCCTCTCTCTGCCATTTTTACCAATCCTGACACCAACTGCCCCTCCCACAGCACTCTCTACTTCTCTGCTGGGTTTGATATTTCATTGCAATGGCCACACAGAACTCACAGACAATACTCATGATTATAGGGTTTATTAGGGAAGTAACAGGTTACAATTCAGGTTCAGGAACACTCAGGATACAATTCCTCCATCAGGATAGCCTCTTCCCAGCCATGCTCGCAGGCACACCTCTCCCTGACCCTAGGCCTCTGCCCGAAGGTGCTGAGCTTTCTCTCTCCACGAGCCAGAAAGCCCACCATGCCATCTCCTGCTGCCAGGTCTCTGCTGCCACCTCTTCTCATCATCTTCAGGGTTACAGCTCACTCTCTCTTTCAGTGTCCTGTTTCCAGGAGCTTCTCAGTGGGTCCAAAGGATGTGCTGGCTCCTCCCTGCTCTTCCTTAGTGGTGGTGGGATCATCTGCTTTCTTGCCTCTGGGATGGCTTATTTCAAACCCAGCAGGATAGTAAAACTGACCAATCCCTTTGGTGGGCCACAATTACCCTATCACACAGTCCTGCCCAATCACTTGGGTGGGAGTTACAAGACCACGGCAAGAAAGGCCACACAAAAGTGATCCATCACACCGCACTATCCAAAGCAATCTATAGATTCAATGAATTCTCTATCAAAATGCCAACAGTCTTCTTTGCAGAAATGAAAAAGCCAATACCCAAGTTTATATAAAATTGCAAGAGGCCCCAAATAGCCAAAGCAATCTTGAAAAAAGAAAAACAAAGTGGAGAATTTAACCCCGAGAGGATGGCCCCCAGACACCCTTTTAGCTCAGTGGTAAAGTTACCTTCGAGGTTCACTGAACAGCCTGCGAGTGGACAGCCCAGTAAAACCATGAGAGT
>NW_004443984.1:1058517-1080302 GCF_000243295.1 Trichechus manatus latirostris
TTTACTTAACATCTATCCCAAAACTTAAGAATATCTGACTAAAAAATGCTCTAGAAGATAGTAAAAATGGATGAAATAGTAAAAAAAAAAAAAAAAAACAAAGTGGAGAATTTACATGACCCAATTTCAAAACATACTATAAAACTACAATAATCAAAACAGTCTGATACTAGTATAATAACAGACACACAGACCAATGGAATAAAATTGAGAGTCTAGAAATAAACCTATACATCTGTGGTCAGTTGATTTGTGACAAGTATTCTAAGTCCATTCAGTGGGGAAAGAATTATCCCTTTGATAAATGGTGCTGGGGACAGCTAGATATCCACACGCAAGAGAATGAATTTGGACTCATACCTCACACCATATATGAAAATTAACTCAAAATCAATCAAAAACCTAAATGTAAGAACTAAAACCATAAAGATCTTAGAACAAAACATAGGAGTAATGCTTTGGGGCCTAGTTTTCAACAATGGATTCTTAGATATGACACCAAAACTTGAGCAACAAAAGACAAAACAGGTAATTTGGACTACATTAAAATTAAAAAATTTTGTGCATCAAAGAACTTTATCAACAAAGTGAATAAATAACTGTCATGAATTGAACTGTGTCCCCCAAAAACATCTGTCAACTTGGCTAGGTCATGATTCCCGGTATTGTATGATTGTGTACCATTTTGTAATCTGATGTGATTTCCTTATGTGTTGTAAACTCTATCACTATGATGTAATAAGATGGATTAGCGGCAGTTATACTGATGAGGTCTACAAGGTTAGATAGTGTCTTAAGCCAATCTCTTTTGAGATACAAAAGAAGGAAGCGAGCAGAGACACCAGGGGAACCTCATACCATCAAGAAAGGAGTACCGGGAGCAGAACGTGTCCTTTGGACCTGAGGTTCCTGCGCAGAGAAGCTCCCAGACCAAGGGAAGATTGATGACACAGACCTTCCTCCAGAGCCAACAGAGAAAGCACTCCCCTGGGGCTGACGCCCTGAATTTGGACTTGTAGCCTACAGGACTGTGAGAGAATAAACTTCTCTTTGTTAAAGCCATCCACTTGTGGTATTTCTCTTATAGCAGCACTAGATGACTAAGACAACAACCTACAGAAAAGAAGATATTTACAAACCATATTTCTGATAAGGGTTTACTATCTAAAATATGTAAAGAACTTCCACAATTCAACATCAAAAAAAACAACCCAATAAAATGGACAAAGGACTTAAATAGACATTTCACCAATGAAGATATACAAACGATCAATAAGCACATGAAAAAAATGTTCAACATCATTAGTTATAAAAAAGAAAAATCAAACTCGTTGTCAAGTCGATTCCGACTCATAATGACCCTACAGGACAGAGTAGAACTGCCCCTATAGGGTTTTCAAGGGGCAGTTGTTAGATTCAAACTGCCGACCTTTTGGTTAACGCCAAGCTCGTAAGAACTGTGCCACCAAGGTTCCCATTAGTCATTAGGGAAAAGCAAATCAAAACAACAATGAGATACCACTTCACCCCCACTAGAATGGCTATTATCAGAAAAGTAGAAAATAACAAGTGTTGGCGAGGGTGTGGAGAAATTGGAATCCTCATCCATTGTCGGTGGGATTGTAAAATGGTGTAGCCACTGTGGGAAACAATATGGTGGTTTCTCAAAAAGTTAAAGTAGAACTACTACATGACCCAGCATTTCCACTCCTAGGTATATACCCCAAAGATTTGAAACCAGGGACTTAAATGGATACTTGTACACCAATGTTTATTGTAGCATTATTCACAATAGCCAAAAGGTAGAAACAAGTGTCCATCCACAGATGAATGGGTAAATAAAATGTGGTATATACAATGTAATATTATTCAGCCATAAAGAGAAATGAAGTTCTGATACATGCTATGAAGTGGATGGAGCTTGAAAACATTATGTTGAATGAAATGAGTCAGATACAAAAGGACAAATATTGTATGATCCCACTTATATGAAATATCCAGAATAGGCAAATATACAGAGGCCAAAGTTTATTAGTGGTTTCCAGGCGTGGGTGAGAGGGGGAAATGGGGAGGTATTGCTTAAGAGGTACTGAATTTCTGTTAAGGATGATGAAAAAAATTGAAAATGGACAGTAGTGATGGTTGTACAACATGGTGAACATAATCAATGTCATTGAATTGCACACATAAAAATGGTTGAAATGACAAATGTTTTGTTATATATATTTCACCACAATAAAAGGTTAAAAAAAAAAAAAGACAAAACCCTATCAGGAGAAAACCTTTTATCCCTGTCCCTTGGGATGCTGGTATGACGCCTAGAGCTGTAGCAGTTATCTTACAATCACGAAGCATTAAGAAATAAACATGAAGATGAAAAATCAATGTAATGAGGTTGACAGAGTGGAAAGACAGGAAAAGCCTAGGTCTCTGGCAATGTTGTTGAGCTCAAGTACCCCCAGCCTGGACTGCTCACTTCAAGACCCCTTATATAGGCTACTCCTAGGCATGTTTTTTGTTACTTGCAGCTAAAAGCATTCCTAAAGGATGCACTAGTGTGTGCATAGCATTCCAAGAAAAGTGACACAGGAATATGTGAGCATGGTTTATTGGCATGAATACATCTTCATTTTGAGACTGAGAGATGGAATCCTGTGATTAAGACTACGAACTCTCCAGTACAGCTAGATGGTGCCCGGCTACCACCCGTGACTGCTCTGACCGAGAACACAACAGAGGGTTCTGGACAGAGCTGGAGAAGGACGTAGAACAAAATTCTAACACACACAAAAAGACCAGATTTACTGGCCTGACAGAGACTGGAGAAACCCCGAGAGTTGGCCCCCAGACACCCTTTTAGCTCAGTGGTGAATTCATTCCCGAGGTTCACCATTCAGCCGGGGACTGGACAGCCCCATAAAACAAAATGGGACTAATGAGGCACAGCAGTCCAGGGAGAAGGACTAGTAGGCAGATGAGGACAGGACACCTGGTGATAGGGAACCCAAGGTTGAGTAAGGACAGTGTTGACATGTCGTGGGGTTGTTAACCACTGTCATAGGGCAACAGGTGTACTAACTGTTTAATGAGAAACTATTTTGTTCTGTAAACCTTCATCTAAAGTGAGAATAGCAGCACAACTGGAAGAACGTAATCGATGTCACTGAATTGTACTTGTAGAAATTTTTGAAATGGTGTCTCTTTGGCTCTGCACATTTTCACAAAAAAAAAAAAAAAAAAACGGTCCTCCAAGCTCGAGAAGGGAGAGTGTTGACATGTCATGGGTTTGTTAACCAGTGTCATAAAACAATATGTGTACTGACTGTTCAATGAGAAACTATTCTGTAAACCTAAAGTACAGTAAGAAAAATTTAAAAAAAAAAAAAAAGAGTACGGACTCTGGGTTTGAACACTTGGATTGGCCATATGCTAGTTATGTGAGTTTAGATAAGTTTCTCAACTTCTCCAAGCCTCAATCTCCTCATTGGTTAAGAGGCAATGGTGGTAATAATACCTACTTTATAGGATTATGGAGAAGATAAAGGAAGTATGGCAGGAGCTAGGTGCGGTGCCTGACATATAGGAAACATTCAATAAACTGTTGTCTTAGCTGTTGTTGTTGGGTGCTGTTGAGTCTATTTTTGACTCATATCAACCTGATATGACAGAGTAGAACTGCCCTATAGGATTTTCTAGACTTATTCTTTACGGGAGCAGATTGCTGGATCTTTCTCCCGAAGAGCCGCTGGGTGGTTCGAACCGTCAACCTTTGGGTTAGCAGCCAAGCGCTTAATCGTTGTGCCACCAGGGCTCCTTTTTCGTCTTAGCTGTTGTTGTACGCCATCGAGTTGATTCCAACTGATAGCGACCCTATGTGACAGAGTAGCACTGCCCCCATAGGATTTCTTACGCTGTAATCTTTTTTTTTTTTTATTTTGTTGTTGTTAAGAACATACAAAGCAAAACATATGCCAATTCAACATTTTCTACATGTACAATTTAGTGACATTGATTACATTCTCCGAGTTGTGCAACTATTCTCACCCTCCTTTTCTGAGTTATTCCTCCCACATTAACATACTAAGCGATAATCTTTCCAGGAGCAGACTGTCAAATCGTTTCTCACTCGGAGCCACTGATAAGTTCCAACTGCTGACCTTCTGGGTTAGCAGCCAAGAGCTTAACCATGCCACCATGTTTTTGTTTTTGTTTTTTAATTGTACATTAGATGAAGGTTTACAGAGCAAACTAGTTTCTCATTAAATAATTAATACACATATTGTTTTGTGACATTGGTTGCCATCCCCACGACATGTCAACACTCTCCCCTTCTTGACCTTGGGTTCCCCATTACCAGCTTTCGGGTTCCCTCCTGCTTTCTCGTCCTTGCCCCTGGTCTGCTGTGCCCATTTAGTCTCATTTTGTTTTATGGGCCTGTCTAATCTTTGGCTGAAGTGTGAAACTCAGGAGTGACTTTAGTACTGAGTCAAAAGGGTGTCTGGGGGCCATACTCCAGTCTCCGTCAGGCCAGTAAGTCTGGGTCTTCTATTGTGAGTTAGACTTTTGTTCTACATTTTTCTCCAGCTCTGTACAGGACCCTTTATTGTGATCCCTGTCAGAGCAGTTGGTGGTGGTAGCTGGGCACCATCTAGTTATGTTGACTCAGTCTAGTGGAGGCCGTGGTAGTTGTGGTCCGGTAGTCCTTTGGACTTTCCCTTATGTCTTTGGTTTTCTTCATTCTCCCTTGCTCCAGATGGGGTGAGACCAGTGGAGTGTCTCAGATGGCCACTCAGAAGCTTTTAAGATGCTACTCACCAAAGTAGGATGTAGAACATTTTCTTTATAAACTACATTATGCCAATTGAGCTAGATGTTCCCTGAGACTATGGTCCACACAGCCCTCAGCCAGGGCTCTTTTTTTTTTCTGTCTTACCATTATTAAAAAGAACTATGTCAGTACATTTATATCAACCTTCCTTTCTTGATCTTGTGGGGCAAAGTGATCCCAGTTTTAGACCAATCCACCTCTGGTATTTAGCCAATACTGGGTGCATGGACTCAATGGTCCTGCCTGGAGTTAACCTGTATGATTCAAATTGTAGGATTTTTTGTTTGTTTGGGGTGGAGGTGATAAGGGGAGGGATTAGAAGGGACCTGAAGGAGGAATGAGTGGCAGCAGGGAAGGGACAGTGGCTAGGAGGAGAGTGTGGGGCAGGTTCAGAGTTCCCTGGCCCAGTGTCAGCTGGAATTATGAATTCAGGGGAGTCCCTGGGTGGTGCAAATGGTTAAAAGTACTCAGCTGCTAACCAAAAAAGGTTGGAGGTTTGAGTCCACCCAGAGGTGCCTCGGAAAAAAGACCACTTTCAAAAAATCAGCCACTGAAAACCCTGTAGATCACAGTTCTACTCTGACACACATGGGATCACCATGAGTCAGAATCGACTCGATGGCAACTGGTAGGTGTTACATAGAGATGGTGAAGGGGCTCTGAGGCATGAGGTCCCAGCAGCCCAGGTGATCAAGCGTGACCCCCGGGGGAAGAAGGGCCTTCTCTGGATTTCTATACCCTGAGAACGGTGCACAGGGCCTCCCTTGCCTGCATTCCAGGGGCAGTGAATGAACAGCATGATAGAAGTAGGCGTGCTTTAAAAAACTCCGTCTCTTGTTTTTTTTATCAAGCTGTCATTTTCCTTAGGCAAAAATCAGTTCTTCCCTCCTTTCTCTGTTTTTTATTCTCTGTTTATCCCCTTCAGCTTCCCTTCCCGCTCCAACCCTAGCCCCTACTCATGTCTCTTCTCCTGCTTTATCCTCAGCAATTACTGTCTGGAGCATCAAAGCCACCCGTCCCGCATCTCCACACTCCCACACTGAAGGTGTTTAAAACCACTTTCAGGTGACCTTGTCAGATGAGTACTCCTCACTGGCAATCCTGAGTCTCTCTCTTCCAAAGTATCTTCCTTATCCCCTTCCCTCTATCTCTACCCTCCCCAACATCTCCCCATAAAGCCTGGCAGGACTCTGAGGAATCAGACTGAGTGCCATCAACCCAAACTCTAGTGGAAAGCTCCCGCCCTCAGAGTCCTCTCTCGTTCCCTGCAAAGGGCCCTCAGGCTCGGGCTGCTGGCTGGGCCCCAGGGCTGCTCTGGTAGTCATGCAGCATGATGTGGTGAAACAAACACAGCTTTAGCTGCCCTGGAATCAGAATCTGCCACCAGAAGCATAGAATTGTACAACTGGAAAAATATCTTAGGCACCATCTAGTCCAATCCTCCTTCAGTTTACAGAAAAAGATGCTGAGGTCCAGAGTGAGGAAGGGACTCATCCCTGTCACACAGCAAGTCAGCAGCAAAGTCCTGACCAGAAACCATGTTACCTAGCTCAAGTTCTGGGTTCGGGCCCGGGGCGACTTTCACCAATAAAGACAACATCAGGGTGAGGAACAAAGAGGATTTATTCCGAGCTTGTGCACAAGCTGAGGCAGAGAGGAACGCAAGCCTCAGATCCTGCCTGTCTTGGGTTACACAGGTCGGATCTTTTATCCTCTGAGGAAGGAGAAAGTTCTTAACAAATCTTACAACTACAGGATTTTACATTTTCTAACATACTAAGAATGGGAATTCCAGAACACTTAATTGTGCTCATGAGGAACCTGTACATAGATCAAGAGGTAGTCATTTGAACAGAACAAGGGGATACTGCGTGGTTTAAAGTCAGGAAAGGTGTGCGTCAGGGTTGTGTCCTTTCACCATACTTACTTAATCTGTATGCTGAGCAAATAATCAGAGAAGCAGAACTATATGAAGAAGAACGCGGCATTAGGACTGGAGGAAGACTCATTAACAATCTGCGTTATGCACACCTGGAGTAAAGGAGAATGAAGAACACCGAAGACACATGGAAAGTAGTAGCCCAAGAGACAGAAAGGGCCACATAAACCAGAGACTTCATCAGCCCGAGACCAGAAGAACTAGACAGTTCCCGGCTACCACAAATGACCGCCCTGACAGGGAACACAACAGAGAGTCCCTGATGGAGCTGCAGAAAGATGGGGTGCAGAATTCAAATTCTAGTAAGAAGGCCAGACTGAATGGTCTGACTGAGACTGGAGGAACCCTGGAAAGCATGGCCCCTGGATTCTCTATCAGCCCAGAACTGAAACAATCTCCGAGGCCAACTCTTAAGACAGGGATTGGACTGGACTATGGGACGTAAAGTGATACTTGTGAGGAGTATGCCTCTTAGCTCAAGTAGATACAAGGAGTGTGCCTCTTAGCTCAAGTAGATACAAGAGACTAAACGAGCAGCTTCTGTCCAGAGGTGAGATGGGAACGCAGAGAGAGTTAGGAGCTGGTTGAATGGACATGGGGAATCGGGTGGAAAGGAGGAGTGTGCTGTCACAGTATGGGGAGAGCAATTAGAGTCACATAACAACATATGTATAAATTTTTGTATGGGAAAAAATAAAAAATTTTTTTAAAAAGTCTGTTATGCAGATGATACAACCTTGCTTGCTGAAAGTGAAGAGGACTTGAAGCACTTACTGATGAAGATCAAAGACCACAGCCTTCAGTATGGATTACACCTCAACATAAAGAAAACAAAAATCCTCACAACTGGATCAATCAGCAACATCATGATAAATGGAGAAAGACTGAAGTTGTCAAGGATTTCATTTTACTCGGATCTACAATCACCACCCATGGAAGCAACAGTGAAGAAATCAAAAGATGCACTGCATTGGGCAAAAGACTTTTTTCAAGTGTCAAAAAGCAAAGATATCACTTTGAAGACTAAGGTGCGCCTGACCTAAGCCATGGTGTTTTCAATCACCTTATGTGCATGCAAAAGCTGGATGATGAATAAGGAAGACTGAAGAAGAATTGACACCTTTGAACTGCGGTGTTGGCGAGGAATATTGAATATTCCATGGACTGCCAGAAGAACGAACAAATCTGTCTTGGAAGAAGTACAACCAGAATGCTCCTTAGAAGCAAGGATGGTGAGACTTCGTCTCACATACTTTGGACATGTTATCAGGAGGGATCAGTCCCTGGAGAAGGACATCATGCTTGGTAAAGTAGAGGGCCAACGAAAAAGAGGAAAACCCTTAACGAGATGGATTTACACAGTGGCTGCAACAATGGGCTCAAGCATAACAAGGATTGTGAGAATGGTGAGGACTAGGCAGTGTTTCATTCTGTTGTACATGGGGTCGCTATGAGTCACAACAGACTCAACAACACCTAACAACAACATACTAAGCAAGCACAATACAGTCCTAATCTCATTATGATGGTAGCGTGTCTCATTATCCTGTTAAGTCTCCACCTAGGGAATGATTTTTACTATGTTAATGAGTCCTTTTCTGACCTTTGGGCTCAAGGTTCTGGTACAGGGGTTAATATTTGACAGTTGGCCTCTTGTGGTTACTGTTCTGAAAGTTTACCAGGGAGTTGCTGTTTTGTTCTTAGCAAGCTTTGTGTAAACTAGGCTCTTTTAAGACATACTGATGGTATCACTCATGTCCCCCAAATCCTGTAACAATTAGGCAGGGTGACCTTGGGCAACTGCATCTCCTTAAGGGTTGGGCACCTTGCAAAGTACTTTATTACAATTTCATTTAATCCTCAACATAACTCTTTTGGGGAAGGAGTGTCATGATCCCCATTTTACAGATGAGGAATCCAAGGCTCAGAGCGGTTCAGGAACTTACTTTCAGGGGATAGCTTGGAATCCAGGTATTTCTGACTCCAGAGAACCTCCTGGCCAAGGCACAAAACCTCTTTGTCAAACTCTAAGCACTCAGTCCTCGGTTTCCTCACCTGTAGAATGGAGGGGTTCGACTCAATGGCTCTAAGGCTCACCTGATGGGCACTGGGAGGAACTTTGAGGAGAGGCTGGCTGTTTGCGAGGTGCCTGCATCAGTGGGAGAATTTTTCTGTTTCCCCATTTGCTTCAAAAGAGCTCCCCCCCAGGTTTACACTGAGAGCAGCCAGGGGAAGGTGCCATGGCCACTGCAGTGGCTCTGGGGAGCCAAATTCCCTGACGTTACCACACTGATGAACTGAGTGACCTGAGGTCTGTCCTCCCCAGGGGGTCAGCGCAGAGCCAGGGCTGATCCCAAGGGCATGAGTCAGACCACTAGGGGCCGGAGATGGGGTCAGCAGCCTTAACTCTGCCCCTAGACACAGCTGGGGCACAGAGAACATGGAGTTTGCCACCTGAAAATAAGGTTCTGTCGTCAGCTTGTAACTTATAAATGTGTGGATCTTATGCAAATCATTTACTCTCTTTGAGTCTCAGAGTTTGTTAGGGTTTTTTGTTTGTTTGTTTTTTCTTACGTAGCACATAGTATGTACACAACATAAATACCAGCTTGCTGTTATTACTCATATCAAATTCTGAAGAGTTGGATGCCCAACAGATAGTGAACTTGAAAATGCTTTCTATATTACAGCACCACATGAGTGTAAGAGGTTATTGCCCAGTAAGAATATTCACACTCCCTTGGGTGTGTGGTGGTTGTTGTTAGCTGCCATGGAGTCAGCCCCCAACTCATGGCGATACCCAATTCGTGGCGACCTCATGCACAACAGAACAAAACACTGCTTGGTCCTGCACCATCCCCATAATCAGTTGAGGAGTCAACCATTGTGATCCATAGGGTTTTTGTTGGCTAATATTCGGAAGTAGATCACCAGGTCTTTCTTCCTATCTTAGTGAAGAACCTACGCTGAAACCCGTTTAGTATCATAGCAACACACAAGCCTGCACTTACAGATGGTGGTGGCTACAAATGAGATGCAGTGGCTGGGAATCAAATCCGGGTCTCCTTCATGGAGGCGAGAATTCTACCACTGAACCACCACTAACCCCTTGGGTGTGCAGAGCCTCTTATATACGTATAATAATTAAACTGCATGCTTTCAATACACAAGCACACGTTAGACACTATGTGTGGGAAAAGTACACAGATGAAGAAGTAGTAGTGTTCTGAGACAAGGTCAAAGTTGTTGGGAATTAAGACACAGGGGCCATAAATTGAGTCAAAGGGTTGGGAAAATTTTCCTGGGGACTTAGCCAAGTGGGAAGGCCACTTCCGCACTGGACCACCACTGTACTCCAGCCTGTGAACACCTCTGTGAAGGCACATAAACCTAGGTCACAGTTATTTATGTACTGTGTCTTTATCTGTTAGGACTCTGGGGTTGCAAGTAACAGAAACCCACTGCGGCTAATTTAAACAGACAAAGGAGATTTATTGTAAGGGAACAAGATGTCTGAGAATCCATGGTCAGGGATGTAGACTGGCTCAGGAAGGCCCTGGGACCAAAAATAGAATCCAGGGACTTACTCTCTGCTTCTCATCTCTGCTCCGTTCTTCTCTCTCTGCAGACCAGCCTTCCCTGCTGCTCCAGTCATGGTGACGGGACTGGAGCACCACACAGCTCCTAAGTTCTCAGGTTTAACATTCAGCCGGTCACACAGTGGGTAGGGTGACCAATTGTCCTGGTTTTCACAAGATTCTTCTAGTTTAAGCATGGAAACTTGTCGATCCTGGGAAAATTGGGATGGTTGGTCACCCTAACAGTAGATGCTCAAACCATGTTTACTGAGTGAATAAAATTCTAGTTCCAGCCACAAGCAGGGGTAGTTCTTGAACCCCCATTCAGAGGCTCTAGGAGAGGGAAAAGCCTGATTGGGCCTACTTAGGTCAGGTGACCTCACTGGTCCAATTAGTCATAGCCACCCGGTGTACTCCTAGACAAAGATGGCTGCCAGGGGCCAACAGCCATGGGTGGTGGAAGAGTTCCTAGAGAAAGTAAGGGGTGAAGTCATTAGTTCAACATCCAGGAAGATCCCTGAAAGGGTGTCCACCATAATTTCTGCCTCCCCTTAAAACAATCAACTCTTTAGAGGAAAAGACCGTATCCTATTTATCCCCAGAGTCTAGCACGTGCTCAACAAAAAGTATGTAACACAAGTTCTTTTTCTTTTTGTTCTTCTAACAAATTAAGCTTGTTCCTGCCCTAGGCCTTGGCACTTGCCATTCCCTTTGCCTAGAATGTTCTTCCCATAGTCCTCACATGTCTGGCTCCTTCTAACCATCCAGGTCTTTTCTCAAATACCAGCCCCAAGCTCCCAATCTCAGTTACATCCCTCCTCCACCCTAGCACACTATCTTTCACATCAACCTGTTATTACTTCCTGGTTTTCTTCCCAGCACTTATCAGCACCTGAAATTATCTTGTTCATTTACTGGCTTCAGTTTTATCTGCTTTCCCAATACTAGAATGTGAACTGCAGAAGGGCGGGGACCTGCCCCTCTTTTGTTCATCATTGTGTCCCCAGAGTAAAGATAGTATGTGCCCCCTTTTAGGTGCTTAAGAAATATTTGTTGAATAAATAAATAAATGGATGAAATGTAGAAGGTGGGGAGGTATATTCCAGGTGTGGGAACAGCACCAGCAAAACATGGAAGAGGGTATTAATTTCAAGGTCTGTATGGGGAACTGGAGTTAGTTTAGTTTGACTGGAGGGAAGAGAGTACAAAGAGGAGAAGTGAGCAATGATTTGGATGAGTGGGTTAATGGGTGTGTAATAAAGACTCTGGAGTCCCTGAGTGGTACAAGTGGTTAACATGCTTGGCTGCTAACTGAACGGTTGGAGATTCAAGTCCACCCACAGGTCACTCAGAAGAAAGGCCTGGTGATCTACTTCCAAAAAATCAGCCATTGAAAACCCTATAGAGCACAGTTCTACTCTGACACACTTGGAGTCACCATGACTCAAGGCAACTAGTTAATAAATAAGTTGGCTAGTCTTTGTCCTATTGCTGGGAGATAACCTCTAAATCCTTGAAATTTCCCGAGTGATAGGAGTGCCTTTATTATTTATGGTGGACCTTGATGGTTTATGCTAACAAGGTGATTCATGGTGGATGCTTCCATGGTTTATGCTAATGAGATGAGTCAGGATGGGAGCTAGCCCCCCAGAAAGACCAACCATGTGATTATAAGGTTAGAGCTTTGAGACACATGACATCTCTTGAGCTCCGGGAAGAGGAGGGGGGGTGGAGATTGAGATCAGTCAAGTAGCCAATGATCCAATCAATTGTGCCTACATAATGAAATCCTGATAAAAACACTGGACCTTGAAGCTTGGGTGAGTTTCCCCGGTTGGCAATATTCATAGTGTCACACACTGATGTGCAGAGAAGGTGACATGTCCTGACTCTATGTGGAGACTACAACAAAATCTTTGTGTCTGGGACTCTCCCAGACCTCAACCTATGCATTTCTCCCTTTGGTTGGTTCTGATTTATATCCTTGTGCTATAATAAAACTGTAATTGTAAGCACAGCTCTTTCTTGAGTTCTGTGACTCATTCTAGCGAATTGGACCTGAGGGAGTAGTGGGAACCCCCACGTTTATTGCCAGCAGGTCAGAAGTGAGGGTGGCTCTGGGGACCCCCTGAGCTTGCAACTGGTATCTGAAGTGAAGGCAGTGTTCTGGAGGACTGTGCCCTCAGCCTGTGACATTTGGCCTAACTCGGGTAGTTGGTGTCAGAAGTCATTGCTGTGAGTTAGGACCAGACCTCCACACCTGAGTGCATGGCTCTTAACTTCCTGGCACCTGCAGGAAGAATTAAAGAAAATACTTGGTTGCTTTGGGTCTCCCGGGTAATGGAAGAGTTGGGAACTTAAACATAATTTCCTACTTCAATTAGATCAACAATTTTGCTTCTCTCCTGCACTCTGAATTGTGTTAGGTACCCTAACAGGATGGGGTTGGTGCAGAAGGCGAAATGAACTCGCCTCTGCCCCAGGAAGCTCAGACCTCATCCTTTCCCGAACTTGCATCCCCTCCCCGTCAGCCAAAACTCCAAATGTACAGGCAGCCACTTCTCTGACTGGAGTCCTCCCTTCCTCCTCTAAGGGCTGCTGTGCTGTGGGCCCTCCCCACGTGCCAGGCATCGTATGCTAAGCATAATTTCACTAATGCTTATATCAACTCTATGAATTGCTGTGATATCTGTTTTTCTGGGGAGGGATCTGAAGCTCAGATTCCAGGGTCACTAGAAGTAGGTAAGCAAGGTCACAGTCCAGGTTGTCTCCCATCAAAGCATCAGCTCCCCACCATCCTGCGAGACTGCTCCTCGAGGTGAAGTCCAGTAAGAAAGGGCTTGGTAGAGGCCTGAAGGCTGGTCCTGACCACTAAGTAGCCCTGCCCTCAAGCACTAGGAAGACCCACTAGGGTCACCATTGTGACCTCCGTTAAGAATCAGAAGCTGTCTCCCAGCCTCCCACTGACACAGATCTCTTCGATCAGGTTTCTGGAGGGCCTCAGCCTCCACACTCCTGGGGAGATTACTATAACAATGCCCTAACCTGCACATTTTGTCAAAGAAGTGAAAATTTCTATCAAAAGACCTATTGTTGTTGAGTCAGCTCCCAACTCATGGTAACTCCGTGCACAACAGAACAAAAACGCCGTCCAGTCCTACACCATCCTCGTGATTGGTTGCAGATTGGACTGTTGTGATCCATAGGGTTTTCTCATTGGTTGATTTTTCAGAAGTAGATTGCCAGGCCTTTCTTCCTAGTGCACCTTAGTCTGGAAGCTCTGCTGAAACCTGTCCTCTACTAACAGACAGGTAGTGACTGTGCATGAGGTGCACTGGCCAAGAATTGACCCTGGGTCTCCCGCATAAAGGTGAGAACTCTACCACTGAACCATCAGTGCCTCATTCAAAAGACCTACTTTGTGATAATGCCAGACATGAGGGTAGACCTTTGTGGAATGTAAAGTGCTTGCATGAGAATGTCTTCTGCGCTCTTATAACCCTGGGAACTCAGCAGGGTTGCCTCTGATTACCGTTCAGAGAAGCCTTGTGGTGAGGCAGAAAGAACAGAAATGAGTTCAGAAGGCCTGGGTCTTCTTACCAGCTTCTTACCAGCAAGACTCTCACCTTCTTTAAATTCTTTCACTCAGCCACTCATTCACCAAACATTAATGATGTGTCTATGATGTGCTTAATTCTGAAGCCAAAGTAGTGAACAAGGACCTGGTCTGTGGCCTCATCTTACTCATATTCTAGTGGAGGAAAGAAATGGTAAATAAGAAATACAACATCAAACAAACTAATTAGACATTTTTGCAAGAGTGCTGAATGGCACAGACAAGCAAAGTGATCGAGAATCATGGAGTAACCAGAAAAGACCACTCTGACTGACCTGAAGGCCTAGCCAGGTAAAGAGCTGGACAGAGTGGTTTTTAGGCAAGGACCAAGATTTCGTTTCAATTTCCTCTTTTGTAAAATGGAGGAAGAAATTATCAGCTCTGTTGTCATAGGGAATGTGTAGAGTGAGCCCATTTTTGTTTTTTAAAAAAGATGCATGTGTCTAGCAGGATGGAATAAATTGTTGTCTTCACAGATGGCAGCAGACTCCTTAGGGAGGGAATTGTCTCTCTTGAAGACAGTACTTTGATAAACCACTTGAGGTGGAAAGTGTGAACCCAAGGGTATTAGCTCTGAGAAGACAAGCAATAAGAGAGATGACAGTAGAAATAAACAGGAACTGGGGTAGAGAGGAAAGGGGGATGCTGAACACCATGACAAAAGTGTCAAAGGACCTTTCTCAATGGCAAAGTCAATATTCAAATTCAAATAGTTTGTATTCCTGAGATCTAACCCCTCCCCAACCCTCCATACCTCAGGAAAGTCTACAATACACAGGGATGGGTTTTTGTGAACGGGGATTTTTCTGGAAATGGAGGACCAGGTCTCAGTTAACACCAGGGTATGTTGCCTCAGAAGTAACACACCAGAGCAGTCAAAAAGTTAAGAAGTAGGAGTCAGAGGTAACTGTGCCCACTTAAAAACCAGTTGCCATGAAGTCGATTTCAATTCATGGTGACCCCATGTATGTCAGAGTAGAGGCCAGGCCTCCTTCTTCCCATGCATTTGGAAACATGATTCATCTAGCTCTTCAGGCTTCCATGAAAATGAAAAGAGAGCTCCCAAGGAGAACCAAAAATGGCCCATCCCTCCCTTCTCTCTTTCCACAATCAGAGTGAGAGGAATCCAAATTGTCCTGCCCTTCTCTCCAGAGAGCTAACTCCTGGCCATTTGCCTGCCAGGTCCAGCACTGCCTCCCACTTCAAGCCAAAGTGAATAAGGCAAGTGTCCATTGCCATTGTTGCCGTCCCAGCTCCAGTCCCAGGCCTGGGTTCCAGAGAAGGCCTCCTTTCTCTGCAACCTACAGTGCCCTTCTGAAGCCTCCCAGCCTTTGCTGGCTGCAGGCCTCGATGTCAGAGAAGGCTGGAGACCTCAGAAGGAAGCCCAACGAACCTCCCACCTCTCTCCTGGAGACTCCACCCTGACCATTGATGACCCTCCCCGAAGCCTAGGAAGTAGAAGTCCTTACCTACTTCTATAGGCCCAACCTCATCCTCAAATAGTAGTCTAGGGAAAATCTGGTTACAAAGGGCATTTGGGGAAGGCTTGAAAGGGAAATAAAGGTAAGCAGGACCTTGAATAAGCAAACCTTAAAACTGGGCCTGCTTAGCATGATTGAAATGGATAATCCCAGACCTAAATTGAAATTCTATTTTAAATTAAGCTAGAACTAGGTTTGAAGACTGCCTCTGCCTTCTACAAAAGATAAATTGGCTTCCTGGGACAGTTTTAATTGCTTGTGACACAAAGAGAATATGAATGGGGGAGGGACGAGAGGGGACTTTTCTTTTTTTTTTTGGCTTGGCAGGTGGTCCCAAGTGCCCTGGAGATGGCATGCACTTCTCGCTGGTGTCCCCCAAGTTACTGCTTCTGCCTGCCTGGTGACTCCTTTGCTGGGAGTGATCAGTGAAAAGACTGCAAAGTTGAGTTGGGGCCCTCTTACAAAGGCCTGTAATGTTACTTAATTAACTATGTACTAAATTTTGAATCAATGGGGAGCCACTGAAAGGTCTTGAGGATGATCAGAGCCACACTTTACTAGGAATCTTGGAATGTAAACCTGCAGAAGTCTTCAGTCTGCTGCCTGACCTACAAATTTTGGACTTCCCATCCCCCACAATCACATGCATCAGTCCCTTGAAGTAAATTAATCTCTTTCTCTCTCTCTGTCTATTTATACATACACACACATATATTTACAGTCATGCATCACTTAACGTCCACAATACGGTCTGTGAAATAGGACATTATGTGATCTGGAAGAGCAAAAACCATATAACTTAGCAAAGTATATACGCTTCCTCAGCCTCTGTCCCCGTCTCCAGTCCCCCCAGTTCAGTGGCTTCTCCAGGGCGCCTCTGCAATCTCTCGTCTCTGGCCCCGGATCCCCCATTCCGTGCCCTTTCTTAAGCCCTCCCACAGCCCCTGCTGCCTCTTGGTCCCCTCCTCGGTGCACCCGCCTTCCGTAGCCCAGTATCCCTCCAAAGCCCAGCTGCACTAACCTGATTTGGAAGAGCAGTCACTCACCGTGCACCATGAGCAGGCATGGAGGTTCCACCAAGTGCGGCAGCCTCTCAACCACCAAGCCCAACCACTCCACCTGACTTGTTGAGGTTCACGGACGTCCAATGACTTGTCCCCGCATCCGCATGGAACTCCCTGCCCCCCTCCCTCTTCCCTTTCTCCGCCCTCTGCCCCTTTCTTCCTGGGTCCAGACAAGCGTATATACTTAGCCATACATACTTAGCCGTATACACCATATATACTTAGCGAAGCTATATGGGACCACAGATGTATATGCAGTTGGATGTTGCCTGAACGGACATTATTCGGTGCATATACAACTAAACCTCTTGCCATCAAGTCAATTCCAACTCATAGTGACCCGATAGGACAGAGCAGAACTGCCCCATAGGGTTTCCAAGACTGTAAATCTTTACGGAAGCAAACTGCCACATCTTTCTCTCACGGAGCAGCTGGTGGGTTCAAACAACTGACCTTTTGGTTAGCAGCCCAGTGCTTAACCACTGTGCCACCAAGGTTCCTGTTTATACATATATATATACACACATATGTACATATATCTCACTAGTTCTGTTTCTCTAGAGAACCCTGAGTAAAACAAACAGTAAACTTCAATATACCTTCCCACGTGTATCTCTCACTGCTCTCTTGTACAAATGTGCACCCCAATCACACCCTCACCATCCTTTCCCACCTTCCTGCCTTTGCTCCTGTAGTGATCCCCTCAGTCTCCCTTCTCTGCTGCTCAGATTACTCTCCATCATCCATGTCAATTCCAAATGCTGCCTCTTCCTTGATATCTGTCTTGATCATTCCCAAACATAACTGTAATAGTTTAGTGGCTAAAACAAAGATACCCTAAATACATCAGCTTAAATAAGCCTTCTTTGATTCCAGCCTGCTTTCTGCCCCTTGTTCTCCAGGTTTCCTTTCAATTCTGTGAGCTCTTTGCTAATCTTCCAATACATCCTTCTCTGTTTAAGCCATGTAGAATTGGTTTCTGTTGCTTGCAAACAATAACCATGACTATTACCCCTGCCTCCCTCCTAGATTGCTATCAAGTGAGATGCTGTATTCACAGGTGCTTTGTGAACAGCAAAGCCCAGCAGAAATGTAATTTATCATCTGTCTTAGTTATCTAGTGCTGCTGTAACAGAAATACCACAAGTGGATGGCTTTAACAAACAGAAATTTATTCTCTCACAGTTTGTTGTTATTGTCATTAGGTGCCGTGGAACGGGTTCCGACTCATATAGACCCTGTGTACAACAGAATGAAACACTGCCCGGTCCTGCGCCACCCTCACAATCATGGTTATGCTTGAGCCCATTGTTGCAGCCATCGTGTCAATCCATCTCATTGAGGGTCCTCCTCTTTTTCGCAGACCCTCTCACAGTTTAGGAGGCTAAAAGTCCAAATTCAGGGCACCAGTTCTAGGGGAAGGCTTTCTCTCTCTGTTGGCTCTGGGGGAAGGTCCTTGTCTCCTGTCAATATGTGGGCCCGGCATTCCTTGGAAATCTACATGTGTCTTGGCATCAATCTTCCCCTAGGTCTAGAAGGTTCTCAGTGCAGGGAACCCGGGTCCAAAGGATGCACTCTGCTCCCGGCTCTTCTTTCTTGGTGGTAGTCTTGTCCCTCTCTCTGCTCGCTTCTCTCTCCTTTTATCTCTTGTAAGATAAAGGGTGATGCAGGCCACACTTCAGAGAAATTCCCCTTATGTTGGATCAGGGCTATGACCTAAGTAAGGGGGTTGCATCCCACCCTAATCCTCATTAACATGACCTAATCCCACCTCATTAACATAACGAACAGCTCACTCCCAAATGGGACCATAACCACAGGCAGAGAGGTTAAGATTTACAACACATGACGAAATGGAGGATAACCAGATCACAAAATGGAGGAAAATCACACAATACTGGGAATCATGGCCTAGCTGAATTGACCCATATTCTGGGGAGACACAATTTAATCCAGACATCATCCCACTCTGTATTCCCCTCAGCAGTTGCCTCCCACCATCCAGCCGCCTCTGACAGAAGAGACCCAGCAAAACAACTTGCAATCACATTAGCCAAAGGGAATGAAGAGCCAGAAGAACTGGCAATGAGGCCCAAAAATAGAATTATCATGTTACACCTGATAATTACCTCCCTGACTATGACTTTTGCAATTACATAATCCCAAACATTTTTTTTGTTTGCACTGCAAACAGATAGCAAATAATCTTCAAAACCACTTACTGATGATTCCTGTCTCCATTAAGGGAAGTTTAAGTGCTTTGTTTAGATCCTGTTACTGAACCACCAAGGGAGAGAAAGTGGCCGTTTCCTCCCCTACAGTTCCCTTGCACGGCCACACGGCCTTGCTCCCTTCTCTAAACTCCCCTGGCATTATTTTTTTCAAATATAATTCACATGCAGTAGAGCGCACAAATCTTAAGTATATGGTTTGATGTATTTTTACATATGTATATGCCCAAGGGTCCACTATCCAGATCAAGACAGAGAGCATTTCTATCAGTCCAGAAAGTTCCCTCATGCCTCCTCCTAGTCAATACCCCAGAGGGAACCCCTCTTCTGACCTCTATCACCATAGATGTTTCGCTAATTCTAAAACTTCATAAAAATGGAATCATGTTGCATGTCCTCTGGGAGTCCCTGGTTGGCACAAACGATTAATGCGCTCAGTTGCTAACTGAAAGGTAAGTCGACCCCGAAGCGCCATTGGAAACCCTGTGGAGCACAGTTCTACTCTGACACATGTAGGCCAAACTGAGGCAGCACTGACTCCATGGCAACTAGAAAAAATACGTACTCTTGCTTGTGGCTTCTTTTCATTCAACAAGTTCTTAAGTCTCCTGACATTTTCTTTTACTAAATCTTTCTTATGACCTTCATCACTTTCCCGGTGAAAGTTTCCTTACTTATGTACATGTCTTCCCTCCTCTGCAAGGCTTGGGAGTAGGGTCCACGTCAGACGGCACCTCCCCCCAAGTGGCCTTCCATGAATGACATGCTCAATAGTTCCCAAATGAATTCACTAATAAGGAATAAAGCCACTGATCCAATTTCTCTGTCCCTTTTGCAGTCCCTATCATGATGCTGAGCACATCTATTGAGCACTTACTAGGTCACAGGCTCTGGGTTGAGTCCTTTAGACACATCAGCTTCACACAGTGCTCATAACAGCCCTAAAACACAAGGACAACTTTGTCCCCATTTCCATGTGAGGAAGCTAAGACTTGGAGATGTTACATTACTTCTCCCACGGTGAGCTTACTAAGAAGTGACAAGCCGGGACTCAGACTTGGTCTGTCTGACCCAGAACCCAGACTGCTAACCATTACCCAGAACCACCTCATGGTTAGGAAAGATGCTAACATTAATGGCCTGCGTGTCCTCTGTGACAGCTCATGGACTCCTCTCGCCAGCCCAGCAATGCACTTATTCCTACGCCCATCTTCGCAGAGAGGAAGGCTGAGGCTCAGAAATGTTGAACAACCTGTTCACACAGCTAGCAAGTAGCCAAGATTGGGAGCTAGAATCCATGTTCTTTATGGGACACCCATGGGCAGCCTTTCTGTAGGACAGCTCACTGCACGAAAAGGGCTTTAGCAGCAGATCTCTGCGTGGGCTAGGTGTTTGTCTGCTTTCTTGCATCAGGGACATGCTGGGTTCAGTGGTTTCCTTCAAAGCCCAGCACTGGAGTGTGGCAGACTGGGGTGTGCAAGTCTATATGACTAGGGTGGTCGCATCTGCAGCAGGATTAAGATGTCATCCTCAAATGTTCTAAAAAAGCAGATTCCAATGAAAAGGATGTGCCCTTTCATTCAACAGATGGGGGTGAGGCACAGTGCCAGGCACTGGTGAGCACAGCAGACCTGGGTTTTCCTCTCCTGAAGCTTCTGGTCCAGCAGGGAAAACAGACAGGAGTAATGGGAGCCTAGAACAGGAGTTCCTGAGCTGAGGGGTCTGGGAAGGCTTTAGGGAGGAAATGACATTTCACTTTGACCTGAATGATAAGTAGGAATTAGTAGCTGAGGGGAGTAGAGTGGGGGGTGGGGGGAGTTCAGGCAGAGGGAACAGCATGTGAGAAGGCCCTGAAGCAGGAAGAGAAAATACTGGAGGCTTCATGAGGGCAGAGATATTTGCCTTGGTCACTTCTGGTATGAATTTTGTCCCCCCAAAATATGTGTTGGAATCCTAACTCCTATACAGGAAGATACAATCCCATTTGGGAAGAGGGTTTTCTTTGTTATGTGAATGAGGCCATACCAGTGCAGGGTGTATCTTAAACCAAATCACTTGTGAGATATAAAAGAGCAGATTAGGCACAGAGAAGCAAGCACAGATAGACGAAGATAGATCCCACACTACATGAAGATCACCAATGAACAAAGGAATAGAAGCCAAAAAGAGACAAGGACATTTCCCCAGAGCCAGCAGAGAGAAAAAGGCTTCCCCTAGAGCCAGTGCCCTGAATTTGGATTTCTAGCCTCCTAAACTGTAAGAAAATAAATTTCAAGTTCATTAAAGCCACCCACTTGTGGTATTTCTGTTAAAGTAGCACTAAGAAAACTAAGACAACACCTAAGCACCTAGTACTATATCTGGCACAAATGTTGTGTTGCTGTTGTTGTGTTGTTGTTAGGTGCTGTCGAGCCAGTTCTGACTCATAGCAACCCTATGTACAACAGAACAAAACACTGCCTGGTCCTGCGCCATCCTCACAATCGCTGTTATGCTTCAGCCCATTGTTGCAGCCACTGTGTCAATCCATCTTGTTGAAGGTCTTCTTCTTTTTCACTGACCCTCTACTTTACCGAGCATGATGTCCTTCTTCAGGCACTGGTCCCTCCTGCTAACTTGTCCAAAGTACATAAGAAAGTCTCGCCATGCTCCCTTCTAAGGAGCGTTCTGACTGTACTTCTTCCAAGGCAGATTTGTTCATCTTCTAGAAGTCCATGTTGTATTCAGTATTCTTCACCAACACCATAATTCAAAGGCATCAATTCTTCTTCGGTCTTCCTTATTTATTGTCCAGCTTTTGCATGTATATGTGGCAACTGAAAATACTGTGGTTTGGGTCACGCACACCTCAGTCTTCAAGGTGACATCTTTGCTTTTTAACACTTTAAAGACGTCTTTTGCAGAAGATTTGCCCAAAGCAATACGTTGCTTGATTTCTTAACTGCTGCTTCCATGGGCATTGATTGTGGATCCAAGTAAAATGAAATCCTTGACCACTTCAATATTTTCTCCGTTTATCACAATATTGCTTATTGGTCCAGTTGTGAG
>NW_004443984.1:1080402-1174652 GCF_000243295.1 Trichechus manatus latirostris
TTTTCTTTATGTTGAGGTGTAATCCATACTGAAGGCTGTGGTCTTTGATCTTCATCAGTAAGTGCTTCAAGTCCTCTTCACTTTCAGCAAGCAAGGTTGAGTCATCTGCATAGCGCAGGTTGTGAATGAGTCTTCCTCCAATCCTGATGTTGCATTCTTCTTCATATAGTACAGCTTCTCTGATTATTTGCTCAGCTTACAGATTTAATAAGTATGGTGATGCACACGTTTCCTGATTTTAAACCATGCAATCATGCAGTATCTCCTTGTTCTGTCTGAATTACTGGCTTTTGGTCTATGTACAGGTTCCTCATGAGCACAATTAAGTGTTCTGGAATTCCCATTCTTCTCAGTGTTATGCATAATTTGTTATGATCCACACAGCCGAAAGCCTTAGTATAGTCAGTAAAACATAGGTAAACATCCTTCTGGTATTCTCTGTTTACAGCCAAGATCCATCTGACATCAGCAATGATATCCTTCATTCTATGTCCTAAGCTTAAACTTCTGGCAGTTCCCTGTCGATGGACTGCTGCAACCATTTTTCAATGATCTTCAGCAAAATTTTACTTGCATCTGATATTAATAATATTGTTTGATAATTTCCGCATTCCATTTGATCACCTTTCTTTGTAATGAGTACAAATATGGATCTCTTCAAGTCGGTTTGCCAGGTAGCTATCCTTCAAATTTTTTGGCATAGACAAGTGAGCACTTCCAGCATTGCCTCCGTTTGTTGAAACATCTCATTTGGTGTTCTGTCAATTCCTGGAGCCTTGTTTTTCACCAATGCCTTCAGTGCAGCTTGGACTTCTTCTTTCGATACCATTGGTTCTTGATCATATGCTACCTCTTGAAATGACTGAATGTGAACCAATTTTTTTTGGTACAGTGACTCTGTGTATTCCTTCCATCTTCTTTTGATGTTTCCTTTGTCATTCAATATTTTGCCCAGAGAACCCTTCAATATTTCAACTCAAGGCTTGAATTTTTCTTCAATTCCTTCAGTTTGGAAAATGCCAAGCGTGTTCTTTCCTTTTGGTTTTCTAACTCCAGGTCCTTGCACATTTCATTATAACACTTTACTTTGTCTTCTCAAGCTGCCCTTTGAAATCTTCTATTCAGCTCTTTTACTTCATCATTTCTTCTGTTCGCTTTAGCTACTCTACATTCAAGAGCAAGTTTCAGAGTCTCTTCTGACATTGATTTTGGTCTTTTTTTTTCCTGTCTTTTTAATGACCTTTTGCTTTCTTCACGTATGGTGTCCTTGATGTCTTCCCACAACTCATCTGGTCTTCAGTCATTAGTGTTCAATGTGTCAAATCTGTTCTTGAGATGGTCTCTAAATTCAGGTGGGATATACTCAAGGTTGTACTTTGGGTCTCATGGACTTTACTTTTCTTCAGCACATAGCAATTGCTGGGCTGTTTCAAAGTTGGCCCCTGGCCTTGTTCTGACTGATGATATTGAGCTTTTCCATCATCTCTTTCCACAGATATGGTCAATTTGATTCCTGTGTATTCCATCTGGCAAAGTCCACGTGTATAATAGTTGCTGTTTATGTTGTTGAAAAAAGGTATTTCCAATGAATAGGTCATTGGTCTTGCAAAATTGTATCATGCGATCTCTGGTGTCCAAGGCCATATTTTCCAACTACTTATCCTTCTTCTTTGTTTCCAACTTCCACATTCCAATCACCAGTAATTATCAATGCATCTTGATTGCATGTTTGATCAATTTCACAATGCAGAAGTTGGTAAAAATCTTCAATTTCTTCATCTGGTGCATAAATTTGAATAATACACCTATTCCTCACTTACCGACTATCTCATCATCTGACATTTCGCATTTACAGTAGTAAAAAAGCTACTATTTTGTGCATTAATGACATACATCTGGCAGTAATGAATGCCAAGGTATAAGGCAAGAGGTGGTTAAGGTTATGTGTCAGCTTGGCTGGGCCATGATTCTCAGTGGTTTGGCAGTGATGCAATGTTGTGATTTGGCAGTTATGTTATGAAGCAATTTGGCAGTTATGTAATGATGTAGTCATCCTCCATTTTGTGGTATGATGTGGTCATCCTCCATTTTTGCATAATGCAAATTTTCGCTAACAACATGGTGTTTGAAACCTAACAATGCTGAAAAGTGAGGAGTGGGTGTAGTCATATTAACTGGGCTTCTTTGTAGGCATATGGATATTTTCCTATCACTGACAGCATTGTACTTCAGGATATTGAAATGTTCTTTTTGGCAATGAATGTGACACTGTTCCTGGCATAACAGACCATATGATTGTCCGATTCAGAATGGTTAATACCAGTCCATTTCAGCTCACTAATGCCTAGGATATCAATATTCAAGCATTCCATTTCATTTTTGGTAACTTCCAATTTTCCTAGATTCATACTTCATACATTTCATGTTCTGATTACTAATGGATGTTTGCAGCTGTTGCTTCTCATTTTGAGTTGTGCCACATTAGCAAATTAAGGTCCCGAAAGCTTGACTCCATCCACCTCATTAAGGTCAACTCTACTTTGAGGAGGCAGCTCCACTTCAGTTGTATTTTGAGTGCTTTCCAACCTGAGGGGCTCATCTTCCGGTACTATATCAGACAACGTTCTGCTGGTATTCATAAGGTTTCACTTGCCAATTTTTTCAGAAGTAGACTGCCCAGGTCCTTCTTCCTTGTCTGTCTTAGTCTGGAAGCTCCACTGAAACCTGTACCATGGATGACACTGCTGGTATTTGAAATACCAGTAGCATAGCTTCCAGCATCACAACAACATGCAAGCCACCACAGTATGACAAACTGACAGATGAGTGGTGGCACACAAATGAGGCACTCAGTAAATACCTGGTTGCCTGAGCAAATGAATTAATGAATGCTTAAATTAAATTCAAAATAGGTTATTAGTGGGGAAAAGAAGAGCATGAGGATGCAGCCTGAGTGGTGGGCATTGGCCAGATCAGGTAGAGTCTTGAAGGTCATGGTAAATGTTTGGATATAACGAAAGTGGAAGAGTATTTGAAGAATTTTGAGAAGTGGCATGATCCTATTTGCATTTTTTAAATAGTCGCTTTGGCTGCTGAGGGGAATAGATGGCAGAGGGGTAGTGGTGGTATGGAGAGCAGTGGGAAGATCCAGACAACACTAAGGGGGTGGCATGATTAGGACTTGAGTCAACCATGACTCACACAGGCTTCTGTCTTCAGCAACTGATGGGATGATGGGGCCATTCATCAGGATAGGGACCCTGGAGGGAAACAGAGTCTGTGAGAAAGATGAGGAGTTTTTGTACATGCTGAGATTAAGAAACACCCTAAGAAACATCCAAGTGAAAAAGTCAAGTAGGCTGATATCCCCTGAGATCTTCTTTAAATCAAACAATAGTTTAGCTTAGCTAACAACAAACATCTGCCTTGAGCATTGTACTCTTTTATGATCCATCTACATGGGATTAAATTGACAAAAGCAACTCAAAAGATTAGATAGGAACTTTAGGGGGCAATGAGTTTATGTTAATGGGGGAGGAACAACTCAGAAGAGGAGGGTAAAAATGGTTGCACAACTCAAAGAATGTAATCAGTATCACTAAATTGTACATGCAGCAACTTGAACCGGTGTATGTTTTTGCTGTGTATTTTCCCAACAACAACAAAAATAAATAGTGGGGAGCCCTGGTGGCACAAAAAAGTAGGCTGTTGATTTATGTGAGCTGGAGCTCAAAAGAGAGGGCTCTGGAGAGAGCTCTGAGGACTGTTGACAGCTGGATGGTAATAGAAACCACAGGTAAGAAGGAGATCACCGGGGTGACAGGACAGAGTAAGAGAAGGCAAGGGTCAAGGATACAGGCCCAGAGCTCCAACCTTGAGTGGCTTGGGAGAGGGAGAGGAGAAGGAGGCAAATGAAATGATGAGACAGGCAGCAAACTGAGGAGCACAGGGTAACCCAAGTTGGAATAAGAATGTTTTCAGGAAGAAGTAGCCCTCTGAACTAAGTAGAAAGAAAAAAAAAAAAAGAAAAGGATTGAAACATGTCCAGAGGATTTATCAACATGGTCATGATAATATTAGTTGCTATAAAAGTATAACCCATAAAAAAAAACCCATTGCCATCAAGTTGATGTCGACTCATAATAACCCTATAGGACAGAGTAGAACTGCCCTGTAGAGTTTCCAAGGCTGTAATCTTTACAGAAGCAGACCACCACATCTTTCTCCCGTGAAGCAGCTGGGGTGTTCAAACTACAGACCTTTCAGTTAGCAGCTGAGCATTTAACCACTGCGCCACCAGGGCTCCTTAATAAAATTATAAGCAATAATTATTATTGCCTGAGCCCTGGGGCTACAGAGATAGGACTTGAGAATCCTCTAAAAAGGCCCTGGATGTCAGGGACCTTATAGATCATTGCAATCCTTTCCCCTTTGGGGCTGGGATTTCTTGTCTTTGAGGAAAGAAAAGCAGTCTATGAAAAGTACTCACAGAGGGGAAACAGATCCTGGAAAACATACTCTTAAAGCATTAGCAAGGACATAATATTCAGCCAAGAAGCCATCCAGAATTCATTCATTCAACAAGTTTCTTGAGCCCTTACTATGTACCTGACAGAAATCTTAATCCATTGAGCCCCTAACGCATGCATTGTATTAGTTAATTCGTAAGTCTTCTGTTCTTTCATTAAAAATACACACTCTCAAAGAGCTGAATTTTTATCTTATTTCCCACCAACCTCACAATAATCCAGCCATCCTTGGCAATTCCCCATTTCCCCCACTTCCCCGTGAAGCTATCCCTTCTACCTAGAATGTTCTCCGACTGAAAAAAATCCCCCTCATTTTCAAGGCCCAGTTCAAATGTCACCTCCCTGAATTCCTCAAACAAACACAATCACTCCCTTCTCAGGACTCCTAGGGCAGAATAGCATTTGTCTTCCTATATAGTGATTTCTGTCTCCTTGGCCCAGCTCTGCCTCTTCTTACTATCCCTAGTGTCTAGTACAGCACTTAGTAGTTTGCCAAAACTCAGCTAAACTCTACCCCTCGCTTGGTCAAAATAGAACTCTGTGCCCCAAATTCGCTCAGGATGAGCTGGGAGCTCAGGAAAATGTTCCTCTGTTGCCACCTCCTGGCAATCATGGGTATAGCAGCTCCTGATTAGGGCCCTTCTCTGCTTGTTCCAGAGTCCCCTCAAGCCCTTTTATTGCTCTATTCGTTGATCCATTTGTATGTTCTAGGCCAGGCTCTGAGCATACAAGTGAGCAAGACAGATCTAGTACCTGACTTCAGGAAGTTGAGAATCTAGTGTGGAAGACAGACTGGGAACTGGAGTGTAATAGGAGCTGTGATACTGAATGTTTTGAAACACAGGAAAGGGGACTGCTTTGCCTGTCCCTGAAGCTGCCATCTCCAGAGGCCATGATCGATCGGGACATGGTCTGAGTAGGACATGCCTTCTTTTGGCTACCTGGGCTCCTCCTTGGGAAGCACATCTGTGGCTAGTCCTGCTCCACACCCCACCCTCCACACACTCCTGTTGCATTTTCAAAAAGCTTAACGATAACAAGAAGGACCCCTGGTGGCACAGTGGTTAAGCTCTTGGCCGCGAACCAAAAGATCAGAGGTTTGAACCCACCAGCGGCTCTGTGGAAGAAAAGACCTGGCAATGTGCTCTCATAAAGATTACAGCCTAGGAAACCCTATGAGACAGCTCTACTCTGTCCTATAGGGTTGCTATGAGTAAGAATCAATTCAATGGCGATGCGTAATGATAACACAGAAAGACAATACACCACACTACAAAGCAACTCAGTGTCTCTCTTGGTGCCTCTGAGTGGCTGGGCCCTGGAATCCACATCTTGTATCCTTGGAGCTTTAAGATTAGAACCACAATGTCAGAGCTGGAAGGAGTCTTTGTTCATTCATTCATTCTGTAAATAAATATTGACCTGTTAGCTGCCAGGCATTGTGTTAAGTGCCAGGGATGTAACAGTGAACAAGAGAGGATACAGTGCATGCTCTCATGAAGTTTATGTTCTCTTTAGGGAGATAGGAAACAAAGCAAGTAAACAACTTTTAAATACTGATTTATTTTTAATAGGTGGTACATTAATATGATTCAAAATACAAAAGGGTGCACACTTGTCCCCCTGGCTACCTAGTTCCCTCCACAGAAGCAAACAATGTTATCAGTTTCTTCTGTATCCATCCAGAGATAACATATGCATATACAAGCAAAGATGTTCTTTTTCCCCCTTATTACACAAGTGGTCATACTCTATACACTCTGTACTGCACCTTAGTTTTGTTTTTGGTTTTTTTTTCACTTAAGAATATACCTCAGAAATAATTCCATGTCAATACATAGATTTCTATCTTTTTTACAACTGTATGGCATTTCACTGTATGGGTATTACATGAATTAAAATAATGTTACATTGTGATAAATGCTATAATGCCAACAAATATGTAGGGAGCTGAAACTGAAAATAACAGGGGAGATCTGGCTTTAGATGAGGTGATCAGGAAAGGAAGCTCACTCTCAGGAAATGACATTAAAGCTAAGTCCTAAAAGATAAGAGGGAATCCACCAGGGGAGAATGAGGAGGAAGAGTTTCCAAGCAGAGGAAGAAGGTTTGCCAAGGCAGGAACAAGCGTGGCATGTTGGAAGAGCTGGAAACCACTGTGGCTGGAGCTGGGGCCCATGGAACTAGATGAGGGTGGAAAGCACAGAGCCAGACGGTGAGGGGCCACGTAGGTCAGGGTAAGGAGCACAGGTATGATTCTAAGCGCAACGGAAAGCTCCTGGAGAGCTTAAGCAGGAAAGCAGCATGCTCTGATTTACATTTATTAAAAAAAAAAAAATTTTTTTTCATTTAGCTATGCAGAAGGTGGATTAAAGGACAAGCATGGAAGGAGGGCCATACATATTTGTAAATGCTGCGTGTACACTCATATATATAATAGCACATATAGAGGGCACAGTTATAGAAAATGCTCGGGCATCTGGACGGAACTACTGGACATGAAGGCTAAGGACCATAGTCTCAGGGGACATCTAGGTCATTTGGCAAAACACAGTTCATAAAGACAATGTTCTACATCCTAGTCTGGTGAGTAGCGTCTGGGGACTTAAAAGCTTGCAAGCAGCCATCTAAGAAGCAACTATTGGTCTCTTCTCACCAGGAGCAAAGGAGAACGAAAAAAACCGAAGACCCAAAGAAGCAATCAACCCAAAGGACTAATGGCCCACATGAAACACAGCCTCCTCTAACCTGTGACCAGAAGAACTAGATGGTGCCCAGCTACCACTACTAACCACTCTGACTGGGACCACAATAGAAGGTCCCAGGTAGAATCAGTAAAAAATGTAGAACAAAATTCAAATTATTAAAAAAAAAAAAACCAGACTTAACTCGTCTGAAAGAGACTGGAGGAACCCCAAGACTACTGCCCTAAGACAACTTTCTAACTTGAAACTATCGACACTCTTGGAGGCTACCTTTTAGCCAAATAATAGATGGGGCTATAAAATAAACAATAACATCCGTGAAAAATGTGCTCCTTAGAACAATCGACTACACGAGACCAAAAGGGCAACATCTGCCCAAAACCAAAGATGAGAAAACAGGGAGGGCCAGGGAAACCAGACTAATGGAAACGGGGAACCCAGGGAGGAAATGGGGAGAGTGCTGACACATTGTGGGGATTGCAACCAAAATCATGAAATAATTTGTGTAAGAATCACTGAACAGAATATTAATTTGCTATGTAAACCCTCATCTAAAGCACAATAAAATGTTCAAAAAAAAACAAGAGTGGAAAGAGGGAGATCAGTAAAGAGCCTGATGCAATAGCCCAGGTAAGAGATGATGAGGACATGGACTAGATGGTGGCAGTATTGGATTTATTCTAGAAACAGAGCTGACAGGACTTGCTGATGGATTGGATGTGAGATAACCTCACAGATCATTTAGCCCAGTTCCACTTCCCAAGGAGACCCAGCCTAATGACTTGCCTGCCACAGGTCACAGAGCTGGTATTGGTGGGTCCAGGCCTAGAATCCAAGATTTCTGAGCCCCAGTTCAGTGTTCTTTTGCTCCAGTAAAGCGGAAAAAGCTGGAATTTGAGAATAAAACTGTATCTTTTAAATTCTACTAACCAGTAATTACTGATACATTCCATTTTTTAAACTGATTTGACAGGTTGTTAGCTTTCTTGACTCCTTATTTTAGAGTAGAAAGAGAAAGATCGGGGGGTGGTTAGAAATCTCAGTTCCACCACTACCTGTTGTAAACTTGGAGAAAGGGGGACAGGGGACATAAGAGATGGGAGAGTGACTGTAAACTGATAGTCAGGGGAGACCTCACTGATAAGGTAGCCTCTGCAACAGAGCTAAAGGAGCCTTGCAGATATCTGAGCTGAGAAAGAGTATTGCAGGTAGAAGCTGCAGCTGGGGTAAAGAGCCTCTGGCAGGAGCCTGGCATATTTGAAGAGTGGTAGGGAGGCCAAGGCAAGTGGAGCAGGTAAGAGGGAAAATAGTAGGAAGTGAGAGGAGAGCAGGAATGAGGGGGCCAGAAAGCGTAAGGCTTGGTGGACCGCGGAACGCTTTGGCTTTTACTCTGAGATGGGAGCCATTAGAGGGTGAGAGCTGAGAGCTGACATGATTTGATGTACATTTTCACAGGATCCTCTGCTTTTAGGTGGAGGACAGACTGTAGAAAGCAATGATGGAAGCAGCGACCAGCTAAGACCCTCTTGCAATCATTAGGTGAGTGAAGATGGTAACTTGGAGCAGGGTGGGAGCAGTGGATGTGGTAAGAAGTGGACAGCCAATAAGATTTGTTGATTTATATGGTGTAGGATGTGATAACAAGAGTCAAACATAACTCCCAGGATTTGGTCTGAGAAACTGGAAGGATGAATTTGTCATTAAAGGAGGTAGGGAAGATGAAGAAGGAAGAGGTGTGAGTTTGTGTTTGGAAGCGTGGGGTTTAAGATGCCAGTGAGACATCCAGTGGAGAGAAAAGCAGGCAGTTGAATATACCAGAGTTTAGGAGGCAGATCTGGGCTGGGCTATGGCACATAGCTGGTGTTTAAACCCACGGGGCCGGATGAAATCTAGTAAGCACAGACTTACTGAGACCTGGGTCACTCTGATTATCAAGAGGACAAAGAGAAGAGGAGGAACCAGCCAAGGAGACTAAGTAAGAACAACCAGTGAAGTAGGGGGAAAATCAAGAGGTATGCTGTACTGGAATCCAAGTGAAGAAACTGTATGAAGAAGGAGGGTAACATCAACCATGTCATATGCTGCTTTTAGGTTGAAAAAGATGAGGACTGAATTAGCAACATGGTGGCCACAAGTGAATTTGATAAGAACAGTTTCACTGAAATGAACAGGATAAAAGCCTGATTGGAGTGGATTAGAGAGAATGGAAGGAGAGGAATGGAGCCAGTGAGTACAGCTTCTTCTTGGGGGATTTGCTGCAAAGAGGACTAGAGAAATGGGGGGGGGGGGGAATAGGAGAAACAACAGCATGTCTGTATACTGTTGTTGGAATGATCCAAGAGAGGTAACATAACAGAGAACAGAGAACCTGTACATGGGATGTGGGAGAGAGGAAGATTTGATGGAGTCATGTTCCCGAGTTGGTGAGACCTCATGCATAAGCGGAGGGATTTGTTCTACACAGAAACATGGATAGTCCAAAGACATTGGTTCTCAAACTCTGGGGTGCAACAGAATCGCTGGGAGAACTTGTTAAAACATAGATTGTTGGGCCCTACCCCTCATAATTTCTGATTCAGTAGGTTTAGGGTGGAGCCTGATAATCTGCATTTTTGACAAGTTTCCAGGTGGTGATGCTGCTGATCCAGAGACTGCACTTCGAAAAACAACGATCTGTAACAACAGGTGGGAAGGCAGCGTCAATGAGTAGGTGAGTAGATGTAGTGGAATCTGAAGTTTCGTTTTGATTGTTCTCAGTCAAGTAGGAAATGAGGTCGTTAGCTTAGAGTAAAAATGGGACAAGAGATGTTGAGGTTTGAGGAAAAGGGAGACGGTATGAAAGGGGCTGATCTCAGAGAGTAGGAGAGTGACTAGTGTGGGGAGATGTTGATGATTTCCCTCGTGAGGTGGATCATAAATTTAAAATGAGACGGTGGTTGAACGTTTTTCCCCACTCTAAGCTGCAGGTAGGTGGAACATTGGATTTAACCAGGATTGTAGTTTGTCAAGTTTGATGAAGCAAGAGAGAGGGGCAAGGGAGTTGATGATGAATACATGGGAGGAAGGGGATATTATGATGAACCAAGGAATTAATAAGTTGAGTAAGGACAGACTGAATACTGTAAGGCATGGTGAGGGAAAATGAAAAGGTGATACACTTTTCTCAAAATGGGTGCCCTCCAACATGATTAATGTAATTAGCGTCACTAAATTATACATGTGAAAAATCTTGACTTGGCAAATGTTGGGTTATATATATCTTTACAAATAAAAAAAAAAACACTGAAAAAAAAATTGGTGCTCCCTTCTCAGTCATATCCAATTTGTGTTCATCTCTCACTTCACTGGGCTTCTGTTAGCACACCTCCCCCTTCCAGCCTCACACTCTTCTTATCTTGTATCACCTTTCTCTATAGCACTCATCAACACCTGACATATTTGTTTCTCCACCAGAGTTAAAGCCCCATTGGAAGCAGGGGTTTTTAGTTCTGTGCTGCATCCCTCGTGCTTAGAACTGGGCCTGGCATGGAGCAGCCCTCCCTGGCTCTATCCTATCCAATACTGGCCATGGGCTTGCTCTACGACCACATGCCCAATACTCCTGCATCAATATGGCTTGATGTGGAAAGACATTCATCTAAAAATTGAGTGCCTAACTCCTAACTCTCCAAAAGAAGAGGATTTAGGGAAGCAGAAATCTAAAAGAGCTTGGGTTCCAATGATTAAGAACAAGATTAGAAGGACCTGCTTCTGCCAAGTTGCTTTTGATGACTGAGACCAGGCCCTTGGGGAGCTGCTCACCCCAAGGTCCCAGGAGGCCATCTATATTAGCTTGTCACGGAATCCCAGGGTCTTTCTTTAACAGACCAGAATTAAAAACTCATGGAATCATGACTAAGGAGGAAAAACACTTGCAGATGGTTTGTTATTATTCCTAATTTGTAAAATAACTTAACATTGTATGTAATGTACATATTTAGGAAAATGCACCTGCTATATATACCAATATATCATAAAGCAAAATCTTTTTAAAAGATTTAGGATAGCAAACTGTTATACCAAGGTGTACATAGACACTTTCTACTCTACATGTGTAACTGTCTGAACATTTTTATCATTACAAAAGCATTACTAGTTAAAAAAGAATTTAAATTCCTGCAAAAATCATACAATCCAGTGGCTTTAGAGGTCATTTCCTCTTTGCAACGAGGAAACGTGTGCACAGAGCAATGCCCTGACTTGCCCACCACCACAGCTCCTTAATGACAGAGCAGAGCGCCTATGAGTGAGAGCTGATGCTGAGAACGAGGATGAAGAGCCAAGGGGCTCACATGGTTTCCTACTGAGAAAGGACAAAACTATGGAGGAAAATCCAACATAGAAAAAGAGCAATCAGCTGGATAGAGGCTCTTCCTCTGTTCTTACAGCAGCCTGTGCATATCTCCCACAACCCCGAACTGTATTATAGTGTAATTCCTAAAGGGAACTCTGAGAGGGCAGTAAGTTTATTCATTTCTCTTTCCCCCAGTGCACAACAACAGCACCAAGAGGGGCTCACAAAATACAGGTTTAATGACTGAATAAACAGAAAACAAAATAGATGAGTACACTTACACGCAAAATTGGACAGAGCAGCAAAATTGGGGGTTTTCTTAGGGAGCTGCCCTTTAAAAGAGAATTTTCTTAAGTACGAGCAGTCCCTATGGCCAGCAGGTGAGTCCAGAGTAATAGTTTACCAACGTATAGCCAGCCACGTTTGAGCCTTTTTTTAGAGGTACAAGCAATAAGCCATGCATGATACTGTCATCTTTGCATAGCCAGCAGGATGGCAGGAGGTTCCATTTCCCCGTCCCTCAGGCGACTCAGCTCACCTGAGCAGGTAAGGGGTTGGCAAGCCACTCCGCGCAGGCGCAACAGCAATGGCTGACACCACCTTAGGGTCCTTTCGCGGTAAAATCGCTCAGTCAGGGCAGGGGGAAAACGTACATTAACAAGAGGGTATGCAGAGCAGCGTCCTATAGATGTTGCTGCGGTCTACAGCTGGCGGGGTCGGGGGAGCATGGAGACAATCAGGCGTTAGAAGGAACAAAGAGCTGCCCGCCTGGCGAGCCACGAGAGCTGCGGCAGACCACGTGTCTGCGGGCGCGGCGCACGCGCCGTCCAATCGCCAAGCCCAGCAGTGGGGCGGAGACAGGCGGAACCAAGGCATTGCAGGGGAGGGGAAGTCCTGTTCCACAGCCCCCCACCCCCACCCCCCACGGGCGGAAATCTGGAGCTACAGCGCTGAAGGTTTGTGGTTCCTATGCTAGACAATTCAGTTGTGGGACTTATCTCCAATTCACTTAACCTCGCTGTAGGTGTATTTTCCCACAGCCGTGTCAGCTTTCCACGTGCAAACCCAGCAGCTGTAATAGTTGCTCTGGTATCTACTGGAATTCATGGCCACCCCATGTGCAGAGTAGAACTGCTCTACAGGTTTTCAAGGCTGTGACCTTTCGGGAACAGATCGCCAGGCCAGTCTCCCAAAGCGCCTTTGGGTGGGTTCGAACTAGTAGTCGAGAACTTAACCATCTGCACCATCCAGGGACTAATAAATATTATAGTTCCAAAGAAAGGCTTCTTATGGGGTAAGGAGTTTCATTGAGCTACCCAGCTACCACTAGGTGATAGTCATAAAAAAACAGAATGGCTTTCCCAATGTAGAAGAAAACCTGATTGTAAACTATCCGATCTGAATCCAAGGAGTACTTTCTCACACTCCCATTTTCAGAATGAAGGGTTCTATATTCGTGACAAACCACAAATAATTTTTCAAATAACAATAAAAATTGGCAATATCCAAGTGCAATTATTTCTTCCACAATGAAAAATGGAAAGCTGCAGCACATGTTCATTTATTTTCTCACTTGTAGAAAAAAACTCTCGAGTTTGGATGGGGTGGAAACTAGGACTTCTAACATTTTGGATCTCTATTTACAAGGCAGGAACCCTGGTGGCACAACGTCAAGTGCTCAGCTGCTGACAGGTCAGTGGTTAGAACCCGCCGCAGTCGGCTTTTGTAAAGATTACAGCCTAGAAAATCCTATGGGGGCAGTTCAATTCTGTCCTATAGGGTCTGAGTAAGAATCAGCTGAACAGTACAGGTTTTACAGGGATAAGGGTAGAAAGAATGGAAGGATGCAAACCAACAAAGGGATGGAGCCTCACTCTAGGTGAAGTATGACAAGTGAAAGCCCTCTCAATAACTCGATTCATTCATCTATAGCACCATGAATGGGAAGGAAAAAATGGTCAAATGCTTTGATTTTTAAAAATTTTCCATCTACACCTGTTAATAAAAATCCCAATTTAATAACCTGTTGCAATTTTAAGAATTGTTTTTTTAAAAAAAAACGAGATAGTTTCTAAGTATTCTCCAATAAATGTTCCTTGGAAAAATGGGGCTGAGGCAAGGGAAAAAGTTAAGATTAGCTTGGAACATCCTGTCGTGCCATAAACCAAGGAAGGACTCTAAAAATGTTGGGGGCACGTCAAAAACACAGAAGACAACTTTAAGGAACTCCCAATGGCCAAAGCTGGGACAACTGATCAACGAAATATAGCACTGGATAAAATATCCATGAGTCCATACTGATACAACTGAATTAATGAGGAGGAGGGATAGCTCCTCCTTACAGTAGATTTTAATTAGTAAATATAGAAGGAACAATAGAAAGTTAACATTTGTTAACCGCTACAGTAATACTTGTTGCAGGCAAAAACAATCCATAGATGCCAAAATTAGTGGACCCAAGCGTGTTAACCAAGTGATCAAAATTAACATCATCAATAACACATATCTACATCATGTACCCAGTATGACGCACTGAGAAAGGTACATCACTTTTGTGGTATTATTGCCAAAAATAACTTCAATCTAATAGTGAGAAAACATCAGACAAATCCAACTCAGAGGGCATTCTACGAAATAACTGGCCAGTGCTCTTCAATAGTGTGGAGGTTATGAAAGATGAAGACTGAAGAACTATCAGCAATTGGAGGAGACTAAAGACAGTAAATGAAATAAGAAGTGGACTGGATGCTGAACCAGAAAAAAGACAATATTGGGACAAGTGGCACAATTCAAGCAAGGTCTGCAGATGAGTTAATACTACCGTGTCTGTGTTAATTTGCTGGTTTTGAAAATTACAATGGTTACATAAAATGTTAACATTAGGAGAAGCTGGGTGAAGGGTACATGAGATCTCTCCACTATTCTTGCAAGTTTTCTGTGAAACAAGTTCAGAGTTTTGTTTTGTTTTGTTTTTTTAATGAAAATATACTGTGGGAAGATAGTTAATCAAATGTAACTAAAAATAAAACTGTGAGATTTATACATTTTGTTCACAGTAAAGGTTCAAAATTTGTGAATTATAACATTGATGGTTTGTGATGAGATTGTTTCCCCTTGTCTTCAACAAAGGAGAAAAATGAACAAACATAGCTATCCAAAGTCATCACATTTACAAATAACTAAACAAAAAACTTTGAGGGCAAATAATCAAAGTCGACAATTTCCACTGGCAAAGTTAGCCAATCAGAGGCCTGGTTTAGTTGTATTTTGGGGTTTTCACTAAACCAACTTTTGGACCAAACTCAGAGTGAAAATAGTCTAATCTTTTATACTACAGAAAATGGTACAGCCAATACATTTAAAAAAAAAAAAAACACACATCTCAGTTGTACCCCAAGATCCTGACCACCTCAATACTCAGGGCTAGGTGAGCAGCCGTATCAAGGGCTTCAAATTCCTTTCAGTTTATTCCCAAAGCCATACCAGTATTTTCTGTATGTCCTGTGAAAAAAGACTGGGAAGCACTGGCTTAAACTATGAAGATGCTATCATTTCAAATTGCCAAAAGTATCTTGAATAATCTCATATCCAACTTGAATACAAGGCAGGAAAATCTATGTAAAATTGTTTTTGAATTTGCTATCTCTGGATACGTTCCCTTTTAAAGGTGAAGTACTAAACAATTAAGCCAAAGGGAGTCTTCCAGAAGTTACAGAAGTTTGAGCTAAAACTGAAAACACTGAATGCAACATTTCTAACTGGGAAATTGGACACTGTCAAACTGATGAAAATACAAAGAATTTCCCAATTTAGGGGGAAAAGATCTCAAAATGCTTAGCAAACAGGAAAATTTAGGAATATCGTACTGTCCTTCTGGTAGGCAGAGAAAAGTTCTTGATTGAGGTGTCAACTATAATACTAATTACGTATTAGCATTTACAGGCACCCTTGATTTAGTAGCCTGGGCTGTGTAGAATAGGATGGATAAGTCAACTGTAGACCAAAAAAATTGTCCAACAGTATCAAAACCCATTTTCAGAACCCTTTCTTATAGAAGTTTTCACACGCTCTCCAACTCTCTCTAATTGGGACATCTATAAGAGCTAAAAATCTTTAAGGCAAAGAAGCTTCCAAACTTTAGTAAATGAACCAGGGCGAACCAAATATTGTTATAAGATTCACAAAGACCCAAGCCCACTAGATTTTCTTGTTCTTGGAGATCTGCGTCCAACTGGAATCCTTATCTAGTAACCCATGCTTAGGATTAAACAATCTTGTTTATATCTCACTACATCCTTGATACAGAGCTCTAAGTGTTTCAAGCATAAGACATCCGGCCAGATTCTATGGAATTAGCACAGTGCCTGGCACCTAATAACACAAATATTTGTTGAATGGCTCTACCTTTTCTGGGAAGAATCCAGAAACAAACATCATGAATCCTGGCCCACCTTGCTCTGCAAAAGTCAGTTATCCAGCCCAAGCAAGCCTGAACTATTCCCTCTTAGTATAAACTTCCTAAAAATAGTTGCCATCTCACCTCTTCAAACTCCTTACACAATAATACTCCCAATCTTTTGTAAAATATAGCAGACTCAAATAATACTGAATGGTACTAGAAGTGATGCTCAACAGGATCTCACGTTTATTGAGAAGTGATTAATGGTAAAAAGAAAGGCAATGCCCTTTCCTCATTGGCTGAACAAGAAACTGAAGAAACATTCACTACACGTTTTACAATATTTTTCTTTTCCAAAATGCATTTCTGTAAACAAGTTTTTACCACTGTTCTTAGCTTTGAAATCAAATTAATCCTGACTTAATCAGTATAATGTACAAGAACAGAACATTTCTTAGGACTCCTAGTACTTTACTTTGAGTAACAAAGGGTCAGAGAAAATGAACCACCCTTAAAGACACAACCTTGGGTAACACTGTTAAATTCTCCTAGACAAAAATTCTTCATAAAAATGTTCTTCCAGTTCGGAAGGGAAAAACCAAATTACCACTTTCTGGGGTGGATGCCCAAAACCTTCGCAACTCAAGTGTTCTCCAAGTGCAAATGTCAAAATGGGGGGAGGAAAGGGTTTAAAAATTAGAGAAAAACTGTATGCACTTACGGACTTTAAAATCCGAAAAACATAGTAAAAAGACAAAAAAACAAAGCATTATGCTCTGAGATCACAACCAAAGCCAAAATAAAGGGGACATTTTCACCTAAACTACCTAGAGGGATTTTTTGTTTAGTTTTTTCTTTTTCTTTTTTTTTTTTTTTTCCATTTTCCAGTTAAGTCCTATGTCTTTTGTGAAATTCCAATACTTAAACTGCAAGTCTGCAATTGTCTCTGAAGTCAATGAAATTAATAAAAAAGTCCTAATTCTCTTGAAGGTCATTTTTTCCTCTTTAGGATATGCAGATGCAACCGTTGCTGCAGTCTGTGCAGAACTGCCTTTATTTCCCACGACCTTGACGTTCCTATAGAGGTAAGAAAAAAGTCAAAATGGTTAGTTAAAACTTATTGGAACACACATGCTTAAAAATTAAAACTTCACAGAATAACTCAATAAAAACTTAATTATTTGTGCAGAAAAGAATATTCCATACAATAAAAGCTGGCTTTTACCTGCTATATTTTTAAACCAAAGTATTAACACTCAAGCATCCCAATTAATACAAAATTTGTTTTCCTCTTATACTTGGTTTAGGCTAATAACTTGCCAGTCGGTAGAAATACAGGCCTAATGGAAATAGTACATCAATGGCCTGATGAAGGGAAACAGCATACATAGTACATAAGAAAAAAAGCCCTAAGAGTACTAGAGTCAGACTCACCTAAATTCAAATCCCTTATTAGTCCCAAGGCCTTGGACATTTTCACAGGCCTCAATTTTTTCACAGAGCTTGGGGAGAATTAATGAGCTGATGTACAGAAAGCCTCTAATCCATAGTAACCCAACAAGAAAACCTTTAGTTCAGTTCCTCTCCCCCTGGCAAAGACAAGGGGGTTAAAATCTAGCTAGAGGTGGATTTTGAAAATTGATTGCATACTTAGTATTCCTGAAATAAATCTAAATGCTCATTTTCCTGTATCATTCTTAAAACCCTTCATAAAGTTATCCTCATCAGCGTTCCATTTCACACACTACACCTCATGTATAGAATTTTTAAAAATGAATGACTCGATCCATAGCTTTTAAAAGCAGAAGCATTTAAGGAGTTAGGAACACACAGGCCTGCAACTTACACGATTCACTGATCTATTCGAGTAGCCACTTGCTCCCATCTATCCTATGGTAACTATGGTTCTGAAGTTACCTACTAAAGCCAATCCCTAAAATTAGCAACTACAATTTAAGGGCGTCCATATTCTGGGCACTGTATATTATAATGATCTTCACAACCACTGTGTAAGAACTGTATTATTCCTGCTCTAGAGAGAAACTCACCAACACACCAAGATTTGGGATATTATTTTAGAATTCACTTTAAATTTTTAAATAAAACAACAACCCATACATTAACTCCTATCTCTGGAAATCAATTTCAAGTCAAAAATAAGAAAAATAAAAGCAGCCCAACATAAGAGAGACCTCGAAAGTTTTGATGTTCCTGGGTGGTGGTACTGATTTTTTTTTTCCCTTGCTGTGTTTTCCCAAAATTTCAATAATGAATATATATAACAGGAAAATTACAGTTTAAAAAACCTTTGGATGGACCCCTGAAACTACTGCCCTGAGATAATCTTTAAACCTTAAACCAAAAATATCTCCTGAAGTCTTCTTGAAACCAAACAATAGTTTAGCTTGACTAGTAAAAAAACGTCTGCCTTGAACATTATGCTCTTTTAAGAACTATATGGGATGAAAGTGACAACAGCAACTCGAAAGATTAAATAGGAACCTCAGGGGGCAGTGACTTTATGTTAATGGGAAGGAACAACTCAGAAAAGGAGGGTGAGAGTGATTGCACAACTCAAAGCATGTAATCAATGTCACTAAATGGTACATGTAGAAACTGTTCAACTGGCTTATGTTTGCTGTGTATATTCTCAGTAACAACAGCCAGTAAATAAAATTATATATAAAAAATAAATAAAAAGAGGAGGTTGGTCAGGACAGGGTTCAACAACAACAAAAGAATGAAAAAAAAATCTTTGGAGTTGATCAAATAATAGTCTATATTAACATTTTTAAACTAGTCAAGCTTTCAATACCTTATTTCTCATATCCATTTTGAACTCATCACTTTGGTTTTGTCTTTCATAATCTAGATGAATACCATTTATCCAACTTCTGTTTACTGACCAACATCTATCTTTTGGTTTCAGGAAATCTAGAGTCTTCCGTGTGTTTGTGTCACCTGATTAAATCTTATTTCTATGCTTTTGAGTATTCCTTAACCACTGCAGCCTTCAAGGTCCTTTTCCTAAATCTGCATCCACTAAAGAAAACTAAATTGTATTCTGTCTTGTTTCATGTAAGATTAGTCCTAACTTTACAGTGGAGAACCAAACTAGACCAAAAGCTTCTAGAAAGCAAAGAACAAGTCTTTAACCTCACCCACAACCATTAGATAACATGTTAAGATTGATTTTTAAATGAAAAAGTCTATTACCTCTTATTTTAATGTAATATAACCCCGGAAGTACAAATTGTTCTGCTAGGTTAGAAAACCTGGACTCTGGATCACTCCTCTGCCAAATCCATTTTTTTCTCTAAGAAATAACACTTACATCAGCATGCTTAATAATAGTATTTAAAATACTTAGAAGAAATTCAAAAACAGCATTCTGTAATGGCACTTACTGCACTGTCTCATTTTTAAACACAAACTTTATCTTCTTTATGGTGATACTAAGTCCCACCAAGTACCGTGTTTAATTTTGCCTAAAATATAAAGTACAAAAATAAAGATTCCTGAATCTAAAATACACAATGATACCAAGAGGACAAGCATAAACTCTGTCCTAATGTAAACCTGTATGCCAAAAGACTTACTTTAAATGATGCAAATACACACAAGCAATGGCATTAGCTGCCTTAATCCCCTGATCAACATCAATAAGCACATGGATACAATTCAGCAAATTGACTAAACTGCCCTCCTATTTCCCTAGATAGTTTTAGTGTACACAAAGTAGCTTCTACATTTACAAATAATAAAGAAAACACTCATATTCACTTTACGTATTCACATTACACTATCTTGAAAAGTAAAATAAATGAATCAGGAACAATTTAAAATATTTTAAATGTTTCAAAAAATTTTAAATGGTTGTCCAAGATTTTTTTTATATTATCTTCACTTAAAAAAAAAAAAACAGCAATAGAGATTAGAAATGGAGTAATGAGTAGAATCCTACTTAAAGGGCCTCCCACTGCCAAATCTTCAACAATTTGAGCATTATATAACCATGTTTTTGTTAGGTGCCATCGAGCTGATTCCAACTCATAGCAACCCTACATCACAGAACAGAACTGCCCCATAGGGTTTCCTATGCTGTAATCTCTACAGAAGCAGATCACCAGGTTTTTTCTCCGGCAAAGTGGCTGGTGGGTTCAAACCACCAACCTTTCAGTTAGAAGCCAAGCGCTTAACCACTGCGCCACCAGGGCTCCTTTTACATAACTATACTAATAAGTAAACAACTATCACAATAATATCCAAATTAGGCAAGAATTATCAATGGATGCTAAAAGTAGAGGATGAAAAGTTGATGAGGAATAGAATATTTACATAGTCTCAAACTATCTTCCCACAAATTACCTATTAAAAGGGAAAAAAATATTAACTTTACAGTGCAGAACCTGGTGGACAACACCCTAAACAAGTGCTCAAAGTTAAATTACCAATAATGGCATAAAGAGACATCTTGTACCTCCTAATGTGTGATGCACTAAGGACACAACATCACTTATGTAGTATCCTGGCTAAAGCATAATCTGAAAGTACATAAAGAGGAAATCTTAGACAAACCCAAAATTGGTGACATTCTACAAAAAGAAATAGCATATACTCCTCAAACATGTCAATGTCATAAAAAATCAGGTGAGAGAGAAAGAAACTCTTGCAGATTAATGAAAACTAAATGCAATGAATGTTCCTAAACTAGAACCTGGACTCCCCCCACCCCAAAATGCTATCAAGAACATTATGATAACTGGCAAAATCTCAGTAAAATCTGTAGATTAGATAATGGTATTATGTCAATGTTACATGTTCTGATTTTGATAACTGTACTGTGCTTATGTAAGTGTATGTCCTTGTTCTTAGGAACTATACACCAAAATATTTAGGAGAAAGGGGCACAATGCCTGGAACTTACTCATAAATGATTCAGGAAAAAAAAAAATTATTACACACACACAGCCAAAGGGAATGATAAAGCAAATGTGGCAAAAGCGTTACAATGGTAAATCTGAGTGAAGAGTATATGGGAGTTCTTTGTACTATTTTTGAAATTTCTGTGATTTAAATAATTACAGAATAATATGAAATTATTTCAAAATAAAAAGTTAATAAAATGGGGGAAAAGAAAAATAATGTGACAGTTTTCATTGAAACCTTCTGCAAAAAAATTAGCTGCATTAAAAGTTATGTCTGGGGGCCAATGAGTTTCTGTTAATGATGGTAGAATAATTTGGAAAAGGACAGTGGTTAATGGTTGCACAATATGATGAATGTAACCAACATCACTGAATTATATATGAAAAAATTATTAAATTGGCAAATGTTATATATAGTTTTACCACAGTAAAAAAGGAAAAGTAAATGCACACCTATGTTCATTGCAGCATTATTCATAATAGTAAAAAGATGGAAACACCCTAAGTGCCCATCAACAGATGAACAGATAAATCTGGTAACATACATACAATGGAATACTATGCAACTATAAAGAAAAATGAGGAGTCTCCAAAATACAACATGGATGAATCTGGAGGACATTATGCTGAGTGAAATAAGTCAATCACAAAAAGACAAATTTGTATGGTCCACCAAGGGTAGGAGGGAGAAGATGGGAGAATCACTTTTAGACAGTAGACATTTGTTACTTTTCGTGATGGGTGAAGTCAGCACAATGTGACCAAGGTAAATAAAGACACTAAGAAGTAAACAAGAAATAACTTTGGTAAATGCTACCACATAAAAGTTTGCAACAGTAAAAACAACTAAAAAATATGTGTGTGGTTATGTTGGAAGATATGGATGCATACATGTGTATAGGAAGGCATATGAGAGTAAATGCATGTGCATATTATAGGTATTATCTATAGGCATATGAATATACATGTTTGTGTGTGCTGCATATATATTCACATACATGACAAACCACACAGGGGGCACAGTTATGGAGGCTTCCTAAACATATCCAAACAACTTGCAGGATTGGTTTACTGGGTTAAAAGGCTTGGAACCATAGTCTCGGGATAACTTAGTCGGCATAACATAGTTCAGAAAGATGATGTTCTACATCCTAATCTGGTGGTTAGCATCTGTGGTCTTAAAAGCTTGTGAGCGGCCATCTAAGACACAACTATTGGTCTCTGCTCATATGGAGCAAAAGAGAATGAAGGAAATCAAAGGCTCGAAGAAGAAACTAGCCCATGGAACTAATAGCGTACACAAACCACAGCCTCTTCTACCACTACTGACTGGTCTGACCAGGGACACAAGAGGGTCCCAGATAGAATGGTAGAAAAATGTAGAACAAAACTCAAATTCCTAAAAAAGGCCAACCTACTGGACCAATAGAGACTAGAGGAACCCCCAAGTCTATAGCCCTAAGATACTCTTTGAACTTGGAATTGGAGATACTTAGGCAGGTCACCTTTCAGCCAAATAATAGATTGGCTTATAAAATAAAACAGTATCACCCATGAGTAATGTGCTCCCTTAAACAATCAACTTTACAAGACCAAACGGTCAACATTTACCCAAAAGCAAAGCTGAGAAGGAAAGGAGGGGAAGGGAAGCTAGATCAATAGAAACAGAACAAAGAGAATGGAAATGATGAGAATGCTGACACATCATAAAAACTGTAACCAATGGCACAGAATAATTTGTATAAAAAATTTAAAAAAAAAAACCAAACCCATTGCCATTGAGTCAATTCCAACTCATAGCGACCCTACAGGACAGAGTAGAACTGCCCCATAGGGTTTCCAAGGAGTGCCTCGTGGATTCGAACTGCCAACCTTTCAGTTAGCAGCCATAGCTCTTAACCACTACACCACCAGGGTTAAAGACGAACCTAATTTGCCATCTAAACTTTCACCTAAAACACAGTATTACTTAAAACACACACACACACAGAGGACTACATAGGAAATTCTGCTTTCAAAACATTTAGAACATAAATTAGTATACAGCTTTAAAAATATTTTTAATAATAAATAAAACTTTTAAATCTGTTTATTTCCTTGGACCTACATACTAAACTATATGATGCTTGGTAAAGTAGAGGACCAACGAAAACAAGGGAAACACTCAATGAACTGGACTGACACAACAGCTGCAACAATGGACCAAGACTCAAACATACTAATGATCATTAAAGATGGCATAGGACCAGGCAACATTTCATTCTGTTATATACATAAGGTTGCTATGTCACCGTAAGTCTGAGCCGACTTGATGGCAACTGACAACACAACTGAAAGTTATTAAACATACACACACACAAAAAGTATGCCCAGCAGCTTTTACAAGTCTCTAAGAATAAGAAAAGAGACAGTGAAGGTTTCAACACAAGCATCATTATTTTAAATGATGTTTTAAATGATGATTTTAAATAATGTTAAAAACCATTATAACCTTTTAGGTGGGTTTCTATGAAAGTCTCTCTTACAGCAAGTTTTCTTTCACTTTTTTGATTATTTCCTATTACCATTGGGAAGAATTCCACTAAGTGCTTTGATAGTTTATGCCCAAAGGGCTTCACTTGTAGACCGGCTGTATTTATTGACATTTTTAAAATCAAACAATCTTACCTGGTCATATTTAATAAAGAAAAATCAAGGGGAGAAAAAAAGGAGAAAGATGATGGATATAAAATAAAAGGCGCAGGAAGAACAAATTCCATTGGGTCCAAGTCCCAGCCAGAATCCCCGTAAGCACAACATACACTTGTGTCTTGTTGGACACATCAGTCCTTATAAATGAAGATGCTGCTGATTCATCATAGGAATGGGAAGTGGTGTGGTAAGTTGGTTTCCCCCAGTACTGTTACGTGGAGCCTGCCTGCCACTCTTTTTATTTTGTGTTCCTAGAGCCATGTGCAAGACAGTAACGGTATGCAGTCTTGAGAAAAGCCACAGTTAGATATGTGGTAGAAGGAGGCTCTGGCATTGCAAAGAGGGAAACAGATTCTCAAGCGCAAACACGAAATTCAATATAAAGTCCAGTTAACCAGAAAACAACCTAAATGCTGTAAGAAAAGGAAGAGGCATTCCTGAAGTTTGAGGATACTGTGATGGCTATAAACAAAGAGTACAGGAAAACAGCACAGCAAGATCTAAATGAATTCAAGCCCCACCCTCACCCCCACCCCCAAATTCTCACTAGGACATTCATCCCTTGTCTTTTTATCAGCCCACAATCCCAAAGGGAACAAAGAAGGGACTAAAAAAAAGTCATAAGAAATAAAGATAAATTTAAAGATATTAACTAAGACAGAATAAACCAGGGGAAGACATTTCTAGCCCTCGACAGCTGACTGTGGCTTAAATAACTGGAGGTAACATCACCCACAACCTCTATCCATCAACCCGGCCCCAACCCCTCCCCACTTTAAAACTATGACTACAAAAAACAAGACTTGGTCTTTAGAGGAAATATTCTAAAATCCACAAGGTGGCAATGTTACTTAAAATCTGCACAAATGCAATCTCTTCATTTAGTACATATTCTTCTATTTAGCTTAACATTCTCCTTTCTCATACCGTCCCTCTCTCCCTCTACTTTGAACTGGGCCATAAAACACAACTGAGGCATTTCATATTTGTTTGTTGGAATTAGTTTTCTTACTAACTTTAAAATCTGATAAATGTTTATCTATTCTTCTCTCAAATTAATTTATATAGCCCTGAACTAATTTTTCCTATGCCTCATAAGCTTTGATAGGGAAAAAAACACAGAAGTTTAAAACACCCGGTTGAAAATACAGAATACTTAGATAGGTTAACATGAAAAACTATGATTATACTAAAGCCATTTCCATTGCTTTATATGGTTTATAAACAAATTTATAGTCTCCAGTTCTGTGAATGAGGAGAGTTAAATGAGTCTAATGGCAGAAAGACTAAGACATATCTATATAGATGTGTCTGTATATACATACATCAGATATATATATACACACACACATGCAAGCCAAAAAAAATTAATATTATGCCTTCCACAGGTGAGGAAACAAAATATTTTTTATTAGCTCTCCAATTTAAAGCAGAATTGTAATATTTTATTAAAAATATCTCCTATCTTCTCACCCTCTTGAGTTTTTCTGAGTGCAGAATGGGCATTCAGTTGGACTGAATTCCTACGAACTAGACTAGAACACCAGGATGAAATAAATGCATAAGCTAATAAACTTTCCTCCCAACTTTTCCAAGACTTTTAATAAGAAGCTAAACTCCTAGACACATTTCACTAAAAGGATCAGAAGTAAAAAGCATGGATAATCCACTATTTTCAGTCTGTGAATAAATCTGACTAGTAATTCCTCAAGTGAGAACAAAGAGCAAGATAAATAGATAAATTAAGATTTTTTAGTGTGGCTAAAAGTAAAATTTAAAAACACTAGTTTCAAACCAGAGCCCTGGTGGCGCAGTGGTTAAGACCTTGGCTACTAACCAAAAGGTCCACAGTTCAAATCCACCAGCCGCTCCTTGGAAATCCTGTGGGGCAGTTCTACTCAGTCCTATAGGGTCGCTATGAGTCAGAATCAATTCCACGGCAATGGGTTTGGTTTTTTGTTTCAAACCAAATGAAATGGTTTGCCTGACTTGACTAATCTCAGAACCATTCCTTGGCTCCCCAGTAAGAAAGAACTACATTTGAGTTGAAACTAATTTCACAACAAAACCAATTTCTCCTCTAACACTTCAGCAAAACTGAATTTGGCTGGTATTATCATAACTGTATTAGAATACAATTAAGTAATGTTTTTGATAGTTTGTCAAGGCCTCCCATGCCCAACACAGATATTCTGCATCCAACAGGTAAATTCAGAAAAAATAAACTAATCATTAGTTAAGTTTTCTAGCTATTTGATAAATGATATTCTCCTCCAGCTCTACCTTCAAAAATTTCCAGAGTCTGACCATCCTCAACACCTCCATCTCTCCTTAACTTTGCCATAGCCTCTTAATTATCTTCCTCCTTTCACTCCTGAGCCCTCCACAGTCCATTCCAAGGATTGGCCCCCAAAATGGAAACTTAGTAGCACTATGAAGTATCATGCCAAAAGTTACTAACTTGACTGATCCAAAGTAAACAAAAAGGAGTGTGTGTGTGTGTATGCTTGAGACTGGGGAGCACAATAATCATTCATAAAAGAGCGATGTGTAAACACTTCATTTACATATAGATATAATTCTCCTAACAAACAGATGAGGTATGTTCCCTGTTTTTAGAAAATACTAAGGCTCAATGACAACAGTGACAGTGGCAGATATAAAACCAGGTCTGGCTCCTGAGTCCCTAATCTTTCCACTACATATATACTATGTTAACAAGACCATGAAATCCATGATTCATGTTCTATCAATAATATCAACCTAATATATATATATAAATCTCAAAAGTCCTACCATATGTGTGATATACTTAATAAAATAATCCCCTACTACCCACCAAAAACCTGCTCATCTTTTTTTTTTTTTTAAAAAAAAAAAAAAGCCTCACAGACACATCCAAACTCCCTGAGGGACCGAGTTACTGGGCTGAGGGCTGGGGACCATGGTCTTGGGGGACATCTAGCTCAACTGGCATAACATAGTTTATAAAGAAAATGTTCTATATCTGATTCTGGTGAGTAGTGTGTCTGGCGTCTTGAGAAAAGCCTGTGAGCAGCCATCTAAGATACATCTACTGGTCCCATCCCAGCTGGAGCAAAGGAGAATGAAGAAAACCAAAGACACAAGGGAAAGATTAATCCAAAGGGCTAATGGACCACAACTACCACAACCTCCACCAGACTGAGCCCAGAACAACTAGATAGTGCCCAGCTACCACCAGTGACTGCTCTGACAGGGATCACAATACAGGGTCCCAGACAACGCAGGAGAAAAATGTAGAACAAAATTCAAAATTCACCAAGGACAAAAAAACCAGACTCGCTGGTATGAGGGAGACTGAAGAAACCCCAAGAGCACACCCCTCGGACACCCTTTTAACTCAGTACTGAAGTCACTCCCGAAGTTCACCCTTCAACAAAATATTAGACAAGTCTATAGCGCGAACAATAACACACATGAGGAATGTGCTTCATAGTTCAATCTTGTATACAAGACTAACTGGGCACACCAGCCCAAGAGCAAAGACAAAAAGGCAGGAAGAAACAGGAAAACTGGACAAATGGAAACAGGGAATCCGCGGTGGAGAAGGTGAGAATGTTGACACATCTCAGGGTTGGCATTCGGTGTCATAAAAACAATTTGTGTACGAATTGTTTAATGAGAAATTAATTGCTCTGTAAACTTTCACCTAAAGCACAATGAAAGATAAAACTGCTTTTTAACATCTTGGTTTGGGTAACTTCAAGATGGCTAGAGGCCATTAATCTTCTAGCTTTAAAAGACAAATGTGAAGATGCAGCATACATAATAGAACAATGAAGGCTTTGGAGCAAGACAAACCTGTGTTCAAATTCCAGTTCTACTACTTACTAGCTGGTAATGTTGGCAAAGTTATCTTTTTTGAATCTCAATTCCCTGTTAAATGCATACAGTTTTAACTATTTTACAATATTACTGCCAGAATCAGAGATATGAAAACCACCTGATATATAAACCAAACCAAGCCCATTGCCTTCAAGTGGATTCCGACTCACAGCGACTCTACAGGACAGGGAGGAATTGCCCCACAGGGTTTACAAGGAGCAGCTGGTAGATTGGAACTGCTGACCTTTTGGTTAGCAGCCAAGCTCTTAACCACTACGCCACAAGGGCTCTGCCTGATATACAGATGTCCAAAAATGGTTACAAAAATGGGGGAAATACCTATACCGTTAGGTAAAAAAGAAAAGCAAAATAAAATAAATACTATATACAATATAATTATAATGCATATACACTTGTGTAGGTGAAGATGAGAAGAAGAATGTCAAAATGAAAAACAGTTACATCAGAGTAGAAGGATTATGGGCGATATTTCAGTTTCTACATTTTTATAATCTGCCTGTATTTTACAATGAAAATCAAATGCAAAATATAAAAATATCCATATAAAATTTGCACACTGCAAATTTTTTTTTACATGCAAATACTAACAGCTCTGCTCTGATTAACAAAAAAAGCTCACGTTAAGTCAAAAGCATATGTAAGTCTATCTTTTCTAAATGGCTTCATGTATTATACAAGTGATGTGGCCAAAGTCTGAACTCTGACATATTCAGTAGGGAGACTACTGAACACCTCCTAAGACCCACCAGAAACAACAGCAAGTAAGAGTGTAAATGAGTTGAAAAAAAGACTAACTGCCTGCCCCTTCCTTCTCCTCTCCATATCCAACAGCCCAAACTTGGGGTTTAGCCATTTTTCTTTCTTCATCTTTCCATTATCTTTTCCTACCCATCTTTCCAGACTCAACTCAAATCCAGTTTCTTCCATGAAAACTTTCTGTTGGGTCTAGACGTAACTAGTCTTGCCGTTCTTTTCTTTTGTACTTGATCTTGTGCTGTAAGTTAATATACACTGTCCTATACTGTTTCATTTATGACATCATGTCATAATTCCTTGGTATCTTCTCTCTGTGGCTAAATGAAGTTAAATCAATTCAACTGAAAAGCATTAGGACATTATTTATTAGTCTAATTGTTAGAATTTGGTCCAAAGGAGGTGGCAACATGGCAACATGATGCTGCCATGTAAGCCCAAGTTACCTGTTTCTGTGGAGAAGAAAGGCAGAAGGGATGATCTGAGCTGCCACACTCAAATCTTTCTGCTTGCTCATTTGTAGACTTGTAGGATTCATTGGTAAAGATAGAAAAGCAAGAAGCAATCAACTGTGTTTACCCTAATTCAGGGAACAGAGCTTTTTCTCCTCTACATGAAACTCCAGAATAGCTACAGGAAACAGTACTTTATCATACTGTCCCTTAACTAGGGCAGTCAAAGCCAATGCTGTAGGCTACCTTTCCTCCTGTGAGCTATGTCCTTCCTCATCCCCTCCTCCCAGGATTAAATAACCCAACACACCCACAAGAGATAGTCTAACAGGCAGAATCCTCACACTTCTCCAATTCCAAAACAGATTCCCCAACCCTAACATCAACGCACCATCATTACCCCACCTTAAAAATATGTGTCAACCAGTGGGTTTCAAATTATGCTTCCTACAGGAGACGCTTCAGAGATCTCCCAGGGGAAAAGGGGGTTGATCATGAAGTTAGCCATTCAGGAGGTTCTGCACAAGGTTTTGTCGGGGTGGGGGCAGGGGAGGAAGAATTCTACTGCTAACCCATCTGACAAACTGTTATGGAACTAATATATCTTTACTTCCGTAGGCAAGCAGAGTGGCTCTGAGTAGTTTTTGGTTTAAACCATTCATGGTAGCTACTAAATGATTCTAGAATTGCTAACTAGCCCTTGTCCCACAAATGTTTAAGTTCTGAAAAACAGGCAGTCCCCTCTGGGTCAATCTTTAGCCACAGCAAAAGCAGAGTAATGATATTCTAAATGCCCAACCGTATTTCAGACATTTTTATATGGTCTTACTTACCAAAACTGGTCTTACTTCCCTAAATACATCTCTTTAAGGCTTGGAACAGACAGCTTGGAATATACTGAGATGGTTTGGGGGTAGGGACAAATGCAGAAGTGTGTAGAGACCAAAATCTTTAAACCTCTAACAGCAACGCAATCTCATATTGCTTTTATTCAACAGAAATCAGTTGGCATTTTCAGTCATCTGGTGCCTCTCTGCAGCCTCTGAATAAGCTATTTCCTATTTCTTGAGGCTCTCTTCAAGATATAATAACCCTTACCTCGTTCTCTTTCTAAAGCTCACACTACTTCCTCTCAATCTCTTAGCTTCCTCGTTAACCCATTCTTGAAATTTTGGTATTTGAGGGTTCTTTTTTGGTCATCTCTTCTCATGCTACAAGAGCCAAACACACTACAGGGTTAAAATACCAGCTCTGCTTTCTTAGCCCGTGTGACTGCAAGTTATTTTACTCTTTCCTGTGCCTCAGTGTCTTAACCTGTAAAACTGAGACAACTGCACCTACTTTTGCAAGGATGTGAGAATTAAATGAAAATGTATGTAAAAATATGTATTCAGAACAGACAGCCATATGTCAGACACTGTACAGAACATTTAATAATTGTTAGATATCCTGTCTCACAAAGTCCCCCTAAACACACTATTTCCAGCCTCCAAATCCTAACCCCTACCTGCTGCACCTCTCATATTCTCTAACTTTTTATAACTAGTCAGCAAATCAAGAAGCTCTGGTGGCAAAGTGGTTAAGCACTCGGCTGCTAACCAAAAGGTCAGTGGTTCAAACCCACCAGCTGCTCCATCGGAGAAAGATGTGGTAGTCTGCTTCCATAAAGATTTACGGCCTTGGAAACCCTATGGGGCAGTTCTACTCTGTCCTACAGGGTTGCTATGAATCGACTCGATGGCAGTAGGTTTGAGGTTTTTTTGTTTTGTTTAGTCAGTAAATTTGTCTACTACATTCTCGAAATTCAACTTTCCCATTCTCATTGTTTTGGTTCAGGGCCTTTTTCTCCCAGACATTATTTAAGCCTTTCATTTGATCTCTGAACCATCTACCTACCTTGCTTCATACAACAGATAAGTATTTATTTCCCCAGGTATAAAGATGAAATACTTACCTCATAGGGCTGTTGTGGGAATTCAAGTAAGACTATGAAAGTGCCTAAAGTCCCTGGATGGAGCATACAGTTTGCGCTCAAATACTAACCTAAAGCTTGGCAGTTCAAACCCACCCAGCTGGGCTGCAGAAGAAAGGTCTGGTGATCTGTTAATTACAGCCAAGAAAACCCTATGAAGCAGTTCTACTGTTTTTAACACATGGGTTCACCATGAGTAGGAATCGAGTTGACGGTAATGAGTTTTGTTTTATGAAAGTGCCTAGCATGGTGTTCAATAAGTGTTTCATTCTTCCCATCCTCTGTACTGTCACTCCCTAATCAACTACTCCTCTCAACACTCCACTAAACACAAAAGTATAGGATAAAAATCCAAAACGCTTCATATACTGGGCCTAACCAACCTCTCCAGCTTTATCACTTACCATTCTATAACACATTAAACTTGTCATCGTTCTGAAAACATACCATAAGCTGTATCAGAAGATCATGCTTTTGAACATGTCTCCTCTTCCTAAAATGCCTTACTCCCCACTTTTCTATATGGCAAACTCCATGTATCAAACAGTGGTCCATGGGCTTTGGGGTTAGAGACTGAATGGCTCTCTGAATGAAGTTCCTATTATGAATGTTGGTATTTTCATCGATGTTAGTAAGGTGAATACAAAACAAAGATATGTCAGAACTTCTTCATCAATGATCTGAGCAACTTTTTGGATAAATCAGATAATTTCCAAATACTAAAAGAATATTTCTTCAGATTTTTGTGTTATTCACAAAACATAACAGCTACAAACATGATACCCTTTTAAGTTTAATCTGCATTAATATTTCCTCCATCACTTCAAGTCTAGACAATCAATAAATCAAGCCCCAAAAAATCATTTGCCAATTTCCACAGTCTAAGTAACATGGATGGTTTCAAACTACCAACGTGGTATCACTGAATGTGGGGTTGACAAGAGATGTGCAGTAGCACAATATTATACATTGATACGACAAATATAAATAACCTCAAGAGTGATGACTTTCGATATTTATTACCTTCCAGTAGCAAAAAAAAGTTGCCATCGAGTTAATTCTTACTCACGGTGACCCCATGTGTTACAAAGTAGGACTGTGCTCCATAGGGTTTAAGGCTGTGACCCTTCAGAAGCAGAGTGCCAGGCCTTTTTTCCGAGGCACCTCTGGGTGGGTTCGAACAATCAACCATCTGCACCACCCAAGGACTCTGTCCTTTTAATACAATGGTATTTAATTGAAAGTTTATGGAATTTAATTGTAATTTGTAATATTACAAATTATAGTCTATCATAATGTAATTTAAATACAAATACATTTAAGGGAATGTATTTAATTCTAAGTTGATATAATTTGTTTAATAATGACTATGTTTAACCATCAGCTTGCTAAAATTTCTTGAGAGCTAAATAGCTGGCTCACAGCTAGCCAGCTTCAGAACCTCATGGGAAAGACTTATGCCAAACCACACACACCCACACCCATGCACACAGCCAAACCCGTTGCCATCGAGTCGATTCTGACTCACATGAGTTATGCCAAATAGCACTATATACTGTTTAAGAATTCATACATCGCATCGCAAAAAGGAGCCCTGGTGATGAAGCGGTAAAGCACTAGGTTGCTAACCAATAGGCTGACAGTTCGAACCCACCAGCTGCTCCACGGGAGTAAGATGTGGCAGTCTGCTTCTGTAAAGATTATAGCCTTGGAAACCCTAAGGGGCAGTTTTACTGTCCTACAGGACCACTATGAGTTGGAATCAACTCAACAGCAATGGGTTATGTTGAAATACCAACTCCACCATTTATTAGTTATGAGACCCTGGACAAATAACCTTTCTGAGGCTGCTTCCTCATCTGAAATATGAGATGACAGTTATCAGATGAGACAGCTAAAATTTTATGTACACTGTGTGCCAGGCACTGTGTTATTACGTGAGTGCTTATTACTCTATTATTACTGATTCTATTTGACAAGGTTCAAATGTTATCTCCTCCATGAAGCCTTCCTTAAGTTCACCAAATTAATCACTCTTCTCTAAAATGCAAAAAAATGCCTTCAATTCTCTATTACAGCTCTCATCCCATATTTTATCCATTTTGTTATCTTCCTAACAACACTGCCCCCATGGCAAGGACGGTGTCTCATTTATCTGTTCCGTCTCAGCAATTAACACAAACATTTTGTTGAAAGATGGATACAAGGAACATAGTACAAAGATTCAAATTCAGTGTCATTTATTCTCTTCTAGCCCTTCTTTCAGGACGCTGCAGAAAGAGGCATTTTTATCTACCTACAAAGCAACGAAGGTGATGAGTAATGCAAGAATTTCCTCAACCTTTTGCCAGAAAGACAAGTAAATTTATCTGCAAGAAGTAGACATACGTGGCCTTAGAATTTTACAAAACAACAACAAAAAAAAAAGTTCAGGTTTGCTATCTCAATTAAAACAGGATGGGCACTCATTAGCTCTAAAGAGACAACTTAAAACAATGGTGGAGTGGGGAAATACCAAACAGAATGAACAATACTACCAAGGTTACTTATTTCCTAAGGATTTAATAATAAGAAAACAATGTATCTGGCTAAAGTGATTTTTCTTCCTCTCTAACTTTTGTATCACTAAAACTTGAAAAAATTTTTAAGGTTAAAATGGGGCCAAGATAATTACTTCAAACTTATTCAACAAGTGGCTAAATGCCTAAATTAAAGGGTTAGAAAGAAGAAAAAAAGATAGCTGTAAGGGGAAAAAAAAATTTTTTTTTTTTTTTCCACAAAGAGGCTCACACTAAGAAACACTTAGGCCAAAAACTACAGGAAAACTTAGATTTAAAAAAAAATTATGGAAGCATTTCTCTTATTTAATCTTGTCTAAATTCTTTTAAGTAGTAAGTCTTTAATGAGGTCACTGGTGGTTCAGTGGTAGAATTCTTGCCTTCCATGCGGGAGACCCGGCTTTGATTACCAGTAACGCACCTCATGCGCAGCGACTACCCATCTGTCAGTGGAGGCTTGTGCACTGCTATGATGCTGAACAGGTTTCAGCAGAGCTTACAGACTAAGACGGGTAGGAAAAAGGGCATGGCAATCTACTTCTGAAAAATTAGCCAGTGAAAATCCTATGGATCTACAGAAGATTCTATAGAAGACTCCTGATCAAAAGGAGGAAAATGGAGAAGAGAATTTCAAATTCTCATGGAATCCAGACTTTCTAAAGTCATGGAAGCTGGATGAGCCCCCAAAACTGTTGCCCTGAGATAATCTTTAAATCTTAAATAAAAAATATCCTCTAAAGTCTTTTTAAAACCAAAAAATAATTTAGCTTAATTAGTAAAGACTGTCTCCTTTGAGCACTGTGCTCTTTTAACATCTATCTATGAGATCAAACTGACAACGGCAACTCCAAAGATTAGACAGGAACCTTAGGGGACAGGGAGTTCACATTAATGGGGAAGGAACAATTCAGAAAAGGAGGGTGAGAATGGTTGCACAACTCGAAGAATGTAATCAATGGCACTGAATTGTACATGGAGAAATTGTTGAATTGGTGTATGTTCTGCTGTGTATATTCTCAACATGAAAAATAAATTTAAAAAAAAGAAAGAAAAATAAATTATATTTTTTTAAAAACCTCTGGATTACAACAGTACAATCCACAACAGGTCATGGGCACAGAATCGGGCAGCATTTTGTACCTCTGTGCAAACGGTCACCATGAGTCAGGGGCTGACTGCTCGGCAGCCAACAATAACAGCCGTTTAGGTAACAATTTTCTCGTTAATACTTACACAGCAAATGTATTTAAACACAGTAACTACCTGTATACCCAATCTGCCCCAAGACTCACTGGGAATCCACCAATCTTTTTTGTCATCCATGTCCTTCTGGCCTCAAGTCCTTTCTAATTTCTTACACATAATAAATATTTAGGTCAGAAATTACAGAACAGAAAACAATGACCTTTCCAGAAGGACCTTTTAGTAGTATCAATACTTCTCCATGAACCTCAGATGTTACCTTGGGCCTGCTAACCTTCTATCCTTGATTTCTCTGGTTTAGAATAAGAATAAACTACCCCAGGTATGAATCTCCTCTACAACATACTTAATAAATGCTCTTTAACCTTTACTTAAAACTCTCCAGTGACTTAAAGAACTCCATTTTTAGTTTAGTTAGAAAGTTGTCCATTTTATTTACAGAAATCTTCCTTCCTATAATCTCTATCCATTTGGTCTAGTACTGCTTTTGGCATGGAGAATAAAACAGCTATCCTATTCCCCCTTTGAATTCTCTCTTCCAGGCTAAATTCCTTACCCTTCACTTCCTATTGCCTTCCATACAAAGGTTACATCAAGGAGGTCCTCCATCCTATCTCAAATTGCACCTTATTCCTTTCCCTGTCCTTTTAAACTAGTACTTTTCTTCTTACAAACTTTGTACCTTTCTCAGTAGATTCCTTCCATATCAAACGACTTCCATTAACATTTCATTCAACTCTCTCCTAATCTCCAAGCTTCATTTTTGGGAAACCCATTCCGGGGAGACCAGAATTAAGACTTGATCTTGAACTGTATCGCCGGAGAAAGATGTGGCAGTCTGCTTCCATAAAGATTACAGCCTTGGAAATCCTATGGAGCAGTTCTACTCTGTCCTATAGGGTCGCTATGAGTTGGAATCGACTCGATGGCAGCAGTTTTGGTTTTTTGGGGTTTGAACTATACACAGGACTTCCTATTCCTCTTCTATACAATGTCACAGACTTGGCCTTTCTGCACCCATTTTCACTCTTCCCAAAACACCTCTATCTTCTATACATGCTTCAAGGCTCAGCTCAGAGATGACCTCTTCCAGGAGATTCTTCTACGACCAAGCTACCTACACTCCACGCTGGCTTAGGAAATCTCCTGCAAGCTTACAAATTGGCACCCTGTGTACATCTTGAGAAAACACTTTCTATTTTGTATTGTTATCTGTCACTAATGTAATGTAAAGCTTCCTGATAACACACTTCTGGTTTCTCTGTAATATCCAGCATAATCAAATTATTCAAAGAAAACAAATAATCTCATCCCTAAATATTATAATAAAGCTTAAATATATCCAAAGACACTCCAAATCACCATTTTTAGGCCTTCTACTTTAAAATAGGAATAATTTTAGAAGTATTTAGGAAATCCTGCTGTTTCCACTTAAATAACAATACTTTAAAAACTACAATCTTAAAATGTTGCTACCATAACCATACCTTCCTACATCTGTATCTCTCCCTACTCTCCATTAGTTTTCCAGTTATTTCAGAAAAATTATTTCACCCAAGGGCCTGACTGAGTCTAATATTGTTCTGGGAGGTTTTAAAAGACTCACTCCTTAGTCCCCTCGACTACACTACTTGCCTGTATTACTTTTTTTAACCTGTAGTTAATTAAAAAACAAAAATTAAACAATTATTTTATGAGATTTATAAAAGACATATCATTAACGCAGGGAGTAGGGAAAGGTTCTTAATTTACTGTTGCCTACTGCTGAATAACAGCTGCACAGTAATTCCCTCAACAAAAAAATGAAAGGAGGGAGAAGTAAAAGGCCCACATGGCAATAGATAGCACGGCAAAGACCTTCAAAAAGCACATACCCTTTGAGCCAGCAATACCACTAAAGAACAGATGTGAATCAATATTTATATAAAAGCATGTTCACTGCAGCATTGTATCAGTTGGGAAAAAAAAATAAAGAAGCTGAAGTATTCAACAATTATCGTTGTTAGGTGCCTCCAAGTTGATTCCGACTCACAGCAACCCTACAGGACAGAGTAGAACAGTCCAGAAGGCTAAAATCTTTAGTGGAACAGATTGCCAGGTCTCTCTTCTCCCGAGGAATGGCTGGTGGGTTTCAACTGCCTACCTTTTTTTAGTTAGCAGCCAAGTACTTAAGCACTGTACCACCAGGGCTTCTATTCAACAATAAGAAATTGGTAAACTTTAAGTTTATAACAGAATGAAGCCATCAAAGCAAGTGATGTCACAAAAGAATATATAACAATTGGGAAAAAGTTCTAAATAAATACAAAAGCAGGTTACAAAACAGTATCTGAAGTATACAAGGTGAACTACACTATCAACGATGTGGCTAAAAACTGCTGGAAGATTCAAACTGGATATATCTAATGCCTAAAGGTTCTATGATATTAAATTAGATCATGTGACAGAACAAGGCAGTAGTAACACTAGGTAAAAATGACTGTAGCTGTGTTGCAGTGTGTTCTGCCAAATTACATGCCCAATCTTAGAACTTTAGAACAGCCATGACATCATCCTCAGGATGAAGTTTCTTAAAACATTTCCCTACTTATTTATTGAGTTACCACCACCAATTGGCATGAAGATTTTTTCCAATCTTGTTCATAATACAAAGGCAAGTGCACAAACACTCCACAGTACTGAAGTGTAACCCCTCAATGAGCTATCAATCTCATTCTCATTAAACTTGCTTGGTCTTCAAGAAGGTCTAATAAAGACTGGAAGAACAGTTCACAGTCAGTTATGTAAGGACTTTAAGGATAACAGCAGGCAAAAGAGAAGGTAATACTGACTGAAATGGTAACTGGGCTTAGAAGCAATCATAAGGACCTTCCTGAAACCCCAGCAGCTCTTCTTACAGAAAATAAACCAAAAGATAATTTGACACAAACATAATCAAAGCCTTTTAATTTTTTTTTTTTTTTTTTTTAGTGGTTTGTTCACCACCCTGAGAACAATTAGGATACTCACTAATTGAGTCTTTATGGACTGGTTTTGCAAAAGAACCGTTAGCTTAACAAAGACCCTAAGCCTTGATTACTGCGCTCACTCTATGAAAACATTAAAAGGGTTGGTCAATGCCAACATATGAATCTCACACCTACTTATGAAGCTCAATTATCATTCTCCGAAGCCACTCAAGTGAATCTAATCCAAATACACACTCGATTAGAAGCTTATATATGAAAGTGAGCAGTTCTAACCTAAGTTTCCCCACTGGTCCTAACACATATAGGTTTATCCTATGTAGTAGGCATTCCTAAAAAAAAATTCCTGTCTTTGTCTTACTGTTTTTAATCACAAGATGTACAGGTAGGAAAGACTTTGCAAAATGAAGGAAAGCAGACTCATAGTAAGTATAGATATTACGTGTGTTTCATGTTCCAAGTACCTGGATGTCTGTCACACATGTTGATAACCTGCTATGCCTCAGAAGACATCTTTAGAGTCCTTCAAAAAAAAACCAGTAAACTATCCTTTTCCACGGGATTACGGCAGATTTTAAATTAAACTGTTAAACTCTGGAGAGGGGTGTTTAAAGGACTATCAAAAAGGAGAAAGTTTTTCTGACAGCCAACTTTTCAATAATCTGGCTTTCTATCCCCAATGTTTTTCATGTCGTGTCAATTTCTTATTCATCTGTACATACTAAGAGATAAGATGGCAACCATCCTGCTTTAGTTGAAAGGCTATGTACCTCAGAGTTACATGTTACAGAGATGATCTACCAAAGAACTCTCCTATTGCGGCTTACAAAACAAAGGAATAAGTTTTCATAAGTTAATTAACGGTTCTTATAACAATGAGTGTCTCAGATTCTAGACCAAATATCAAAAATCCCTATGACTGCATGATAAATTTAATGAAAATATATTTACATAAGCTTGTTAGGTTTTACCTTGTATTTTATAATTGAAGCTAAACAGTTCAGAATTCTCTCAACAATTAATGCAAAAAAATTTTTTTTCCTGCCCACCTTTCATCTACTTCCTTTCTGTATTTAAGTAGGTCTAAATTCTAATATACGATCTGTCCCAACTAGTTTTTTAATCATCCTCTTATGGTTTACATGCATTCAATACCCACAAAGTAAGCACTAACCCAACTGTTTCAAGTAAGTTCAACTCTTTAGTTTGAACCCATTCTCCATTACTCCACCCAAGATTTGTGGAGATGGAAATAACACTTCTTCCCACTTCCTACAAAGGAAGTCAATAGAAAGTGACCTTTCAGGAATATAATATTAAGGGCAAGAGAACAGCATTTTCTGAGTTTTCCAAGGTTCATATAATAAACATTAAACTTTTATAATGAGAAGGCTTGGGATAAAACAAGCAAGCTGAACACCACCAAAGAGCCAGGAAAAAGCCTCTTAACACTACCGGTTGTCACAGGCAGGTAGAAAAGCCTGTGACACATCAACTCTTGAAAATAACCACAATACCCGAGTTAAGCCAAAGGTTGGTTAATGCCAACAGAGAATTTTCTTCCTGCCATATTATGGCCTCAACCTCTTCTCACTTTAATTTCCATAGTTCTATCATTTCAAATATTCCCTTTGCATTTCTTTCATTCTTCACCTCTTTCCGTATTATGTAATTTCAGTTTCTCTGCATTGTTTTTCCTTTCCTTCAATTTAAGCCCACATTTCTGCCCTCTACTGTTCCTACATTCCTTCATACTGGAGTTCAAACTGTAAGACCAATTATATTTCCACAAATCCTTGAACTGTTAAGCGATAGCTATATTATTTACAGAGCTTTTACTAATGGTTTACATTAATACCTCTCCTAATTCCTCCTCCTTGCCTAAAAATCTTAAGAATGGTAAGCTGGTTACCTTTTTAACACTTTCTTCTTCCTCTTGGCGTTTCTCATAGTGTGAGAAGTCATCAAAAATGGAAGTGGTGTGCTTGTAGCTGGCTATGATTTTCAACACCTGCTTAGCCTTTTCCAGAGGCACTTCTTGAGTGTCCCTGGAGTTGGTCACTGGTTTATTCTCGTTGTTCTCTAGACGAATGTGTCGCAGTTGGCTATTGGGAACGTCCTTCACAAAAATCCACCTGACATCAAAACGACCCTTCCATTTGTCCTGGGACCACACACCTGCACATGTGTTGTAGTCCACAGCAGATTTCATTTCTGCAACGCCACAAAAGTGTCCACTGCCGTTGACACTGAAAAGTAAGTAAACGGGGCCTTTCCCGTTCATGGAGCGATAAGCTGCATCCAGTCTCTTGTTACCATGCTCTGTGCTACACCAAATATTATACTTTATGGAACGGTGGATATCGTCCTCAGAGTAGCTCTTAATGATGAAAACCCGGCCATGTTTCAGATTCCAGTCAAAATCCTTGGGGTTATAGTTATTAATGGATCGCAGCTTCTCCAACACTGGATGGGGCTCTGAAGGAGCAGATCCAGAACCAGCCTGAGACTGTCCTACTCCATTACCATCCACCCCATTATGACCAAACCCACTGCCACGGTTCCGAGGTGCTACCCAGCGGGCTGGCTGAGCTGCCTGTTGCTGGACTGAGAGCTGGGCAGGCTGTGGTGGAGGTGGGGGCAATGGCTGTGTCTGTTGCCCTACTGATGCCTGAGCCACTGGTGGGCTATTGTTAGCCTGCTGACCTAGAGGTTGGGGAGACCCCTGGATTGCCTGCTGACCTATATTCTGAACCAAAGCCTGCGAGGGGGCTTTTGCCACAGGACCCTTGTTATCCCAAGTTCCAATGTCCATGTTATGCTTTATAGGAGGTGGTGGAAGACTTGACCCTGCAATGCCATTCTTGGTCTTCAACTTAGGTTGCTGTTTTGCAGGCTTACTAGCAATATCAGCCCAAGATGCTGGTTTTGGAGGAGCAATGGTAGCTGGAGGCAAACTACTGGAAGCCACGATGTTACTAGTAATAGACCCACTACCAACAGCAGAACCTACAACTTTTGGAACATTGCTTGCAACTTCCGTGCTACCCAACTTCAGTGCTGCCATCCCTTGGTCTATAGTATTCATGCCAGGAGCCTTATTTAGGGTCTCACTGGCAAAAGCTGACTGTCCATCAATCATGGCTCCACCTAAGGAGCTAGGTGCGTAAGCATAATTGCTACTGTATCCAGAGCTCTGAGTAGACTGTCCCTGAGAACTGTTATTTCCCCACGCTGAGAAGTCAATCCCACTGGGAAAGAAATTAAAACCATGCTGACCAAGAAATGGAGTGCTACCTAGGGCTCCTGGTTGCCCAAACATTGCATCTGGTAGGAAGTGGGGTTCTCCGTTGCTCAGTTGTCCATAAGAAGTAAGATAGGGCATGGCTGTGTCACCCCCAGTAGACCAAGCAGCTTCCCCTAGAGAATAGGAGAAGCCAATAGAGGGGCTGTAGTAACTGGGTAAGTAGGAGTCTGACATGGCAGTATATGCACTATTCTGTGGAGGCAAAAAAAAAGGCAAATAAATTAAAATTAAACAAAAATAAGTAAAGTAACAATTAAGACATTCCCTCCCCCAGCTGTTTCAGCCATTACTATGAAAACAGAGTGGCACATTTCAGATGGTCTGTTCCCATAAAGTCGCTGGTATTGAAACTGTTTAAACGTTTAAAGTTAAACTGATATATACTGATATACCAAACCCACTGTCATCAAGTCAATTCCAACTCACAGCGACACTACAGGACAGAGTAGAACTACCCCCTAGGTTTCCAGGCTATAAGCTTTATGGAACCAGACTGCCATACCTTTCTCCTGTGGAGCAGCTGGTGGGTTTGAACCGCCACCAGCCTTTTGGTTAGCAGCGGAGCTCTTAACCACTGTGCCATGCAAGGCCCTTATATGCTGATATATGGGCCTTAAATTTAGCATTCTGATTCAGAAAAGGGAGAACCTGGTATTTCACCTACAATGTAAGTCTTGCTCTACAGAAGTGTTGATTTCAATTAAAATCACTCTCTTTGGATTTAAGGAGAATTTTGGCAGAATGGAGGAGTGTTCAAGAGTTTCCTCCTAAAACGCACTACAACAGATCAAACAAGAAAAACAAAACAAAAAGAACTGGAAGTTTCGTGATCTAGCTCAAACATTTAAGATCTAGCTCAAACATCTGTGCAGCCATTCCTCAACCATAAACCAAAAAGGTTCACTACATCCAGTTTAGAGTGTTAGCCTCCTGGCAAACCATCTGGGAGAATCAATAAATGATACTAATTAAAACTGGAGAGAAAATACATAGTGGTTTCTAGAGGATTTAAAACTAGGAAAAAAAAAATGTTGCTACTTGGTTTACTTCACTTATAAAATTAATGACTATAAGCTGAAATGCATACCTAACTTTTCCATTAGAAACAGGACTATAATTCTAAAAACACTGTCGTCTTTATCTTTTAGAAAAAAATCATCCTAAATAACTACCAGGAACATGAACTTTTAAGTCTTCACGTTAGAAGACAGATTACATTCAAAAACCTCAATCACTCTTGAGCCGAACAGTATTTTAACTTTTTGTAAACTCTATCGCTCACACAATAATCCCTTAAGTGAGAAGTCAGAGTTATACAAAGTCGGTCTCTATAGGTGTACACACAGCACAACTAGTACTCTATCTCCAAAACCGTTTGGGTAATCTAAGAATCCATCAACTAAATAATAGGAAGTTGTGTCCTTAAGAAAGATGGATGACCACGACTACCTAAGCTTGTATTACACCAAGCCCAACAGTACCTCTCCCTAGCTACTAAAACACAAGAGTAAATTTTTCAGCTAATGCAGTTTGATAAAATGGTGGTGGCTTTTCTCTGCCAATTTAACTTTTTTCTTTAAAAAGAGTTTGGTGTTTTCACACATATCCTCTCAAATTTCAGCAGTCTGTTTCTTGAAGATAATATTAAAAATGTAAACCAATGGATTAAGCCTGAAATATTACCCCAACATAAGGGAATAAAAAAATTACTAAAAAGTAGGTGGATTACTCCGGACTACATCTACTCTGTACTACAACCACAAAGGACAAAGATTATCAAGCTACCCTTCTTCCTCTACTCAGCCAAGATGTTGGTATTTCCTCAAACTTCTTTTTTAAACAGACATTTAAGCTTTGGCTTAATAAAGAGAGAAAAACCAAATGCACTTAACATCACAGATTATGCCAAAATAAAGCTGAATGCCTACACCTAAACTGGCTGGCTGCCACATTACACAATATTTTACAAGAACTACCTAGAATTATGTTTCTAAATGCACCCGCTATCACTGTTAAAATGATTATGTAAGTAAACTGATTCAATAGCAGGAACCTATTAATAGTTCATTCCTCTATTTTCTCCCCCCCTTTCCTGATTAACTGGTTGTCTTCTGCAAAAACATCTTTTCAATCACTTGCTTAGGTGGTTTCTATTCTTTAAACACAGAGAATTTTAAATCGGGGATCTAAAAGTTTTATGTAAAAATCAGGTTCAAATATGGGCATACACTAATATATCAAGCTACTTAAGACTACAAACTATAATTGATACAGCGTCTGTTCCATAAGCTTCTTCATCTTTTAGGATATTTTCTATCGTGCTTTTGGTTTATTAATCTAAGGAGTTATTTTTATTAGCTACAACTTTGTGGCTGTTTTTGAGACCCAGAATGATAATATAAAAGAAATGCTGAATCAAAACAAGTTTCTACACGCACAGGCCATATTAGTGTATAAACTTACGTGCAACTAGTCTCTGCATTCGAAGACAGATTACATTGCAAAAACCTCAATCACCCTCGATCTTACTTTAGTTTGTGCTGAAGAGTATTTTAACTTCATTTAATTTCATTTTTGTAAATTCTACAGCTCACAGAACCCCTTAAGCGAAAAGCCAGAATTACATAAAGTTGGTTTCTACAGATGTAGATACAGCTCAACTCAAAATAGAGTACCCTGATGCCAAAATAGTTCTGGTAATCTAAGAACCCACTAACTAGTGAACAAAGGAAAGGAAGAAAACTAGTTTTGCAGCACTGATTAAAGTTCAGGTGATTTTATATTAGTGCTTCCCATCACACATTAATCCAACTTCCCTAAGGGTAAAAGTTTTTGGTAGTGAAAATTCAGAATATTTAACACTGGAAAGTACTTTTAAGTTCTGCACTACTATATTCTCAGCAAGGAGGGAGTATGATCACTCATACAGGTGTTACTGTCAGTACACTATAAAACGTTATCAGTTATTACCTCAGAATAGTGTGCTTGCTGACAAGAGAGATGGGATCTTAACAGTCTCTGTAACATTTGTAATAACTGTTTTATAAGACATTAGCAAGTATTAAGAAAGTCACCCTCTGAAAATCAGATTTGTTGAGATAGGGCAGAGAAACAATATTAGCATACTACACCCTTTGATCAGACATGTAAATGGTTAACTACTCACGGGCCTTGCCTGCGGACTCAAGTAAGGTTCAAAATCATCATCATTTAATCCATCCTTTTGATGTACAGATCCATTTTGTACTAAAAGGGAAAAAACATCAAATTAGGAGTGTCTCAATCCTACAAATTCCCTCCCAGATTAATTTATCCTAACGAGAGAAAAAAACCTGATGAGTTAACAAAGCAAGTAAGTTTGAATTTCAAAAGGATACAGACAAGAGTGAAAGTTGAGCAATATTAGTGAAAATGTCTCCCTCAACCCAGAGAAAGTTGATCTAAAAAAGGTTATTTTATTGGCTCCTCTAGATTCCAATTCTTTCCCGCTTCCCCTCCCCCATCACATGTGAGTACTTCCAGAGTGTGATCCACGAGTATGAAAAACAAAGGCCTTCTAAGACCTACAGGAAACTAAGGACCTGGGACATTTCAAAACCGAATCCACCCCCACCCTTAATGAATTACTCCTGGTTCACTACAACGCTGTTCGCCAGCTGCACGAACACATCAAGGGGGTCAAAATACTTAAGAGTGAAACACCTGCGAACTAGGCGGCTTACGAAAGGTCCTCTCCCAAGGGCGCTTCCCGGAGACCCCGCCCCCACTACTCGGCATCCCCCGTCCCGGCCCAGGGCTACCGGTGGAGCTAGGCTCACCTTTGTTTCCTTGACCTTTTGGTCTCTGCGGGCGAAGGTAACGTTGTCGAGCAGCAGGTTGTCCGAGGAAGACATGGAAAAGGAAAGAAAGATTAAAGCACGGCCCGATAAGAAAATAAAGGGGCAAGCCTGAGAAAAGCCATCAGGAATGGTGGTGAGGGGGTGGTTAAAAATGGGAGGCGGGGAAAAGCGCTAGGCCGGCAGAGCTGGGGAGAAAAAGCGGGGGCCGCGGCAACAACAACGAGAGGGGACTGGGGCTTCAAGGAAGGGGAAAGAAACAAGGAAGAAAAACGAGGCCCGATGAGGCGAGGGAACGCGGCGCGGCCGGTGGGCTCCGAGACCCGTGAGGAACCAGGGAGACCGGGCGGAGGGTGAGGCGCTGGGCGCGGCCAGTCTGAGAGACCCGATACCCGGCCCGCGAGAGGCGTCGCCTCGGCTCGACCCGGCCCGGGGCACCGGGCCCGGGCCTAGTTGGGTTCCCTCCCGCCTCACACAATGGCCGAGGCATGCGGGCCGGGCCTGTACCTGCTCCAAAAGGCTGCTGGCCGACATGGCTCTCGGATCCTCACGGGTAGCGACGGCAGTGGACTCTCCTCAGGGCTGCGGTGGCGGCGGATGAGCCCCGGCGACAGGAGCAGGCGGCGCGGCGGCGGCTTTTGTCCCCTACACTCGGGGGCCTTGGCGGACGCAGCAGAGACACAGCGCGCGACTCAGGCTCCGGCTCCGACTCGACGACGCTCTAGCCGAAGCGCTCAACGCCCGTCTCTATGCTTTTACGCGCGTGCCCGCCCCTCGCAGCCGAAATAAGAGCGCCGAGCGGCAGAGGCGCACAACGCGCGCGGCGCGAACGCTGACTCTCACTTTCACTCACACACGCGGAAGGGGCTTCGCGCGAAGCACCCCGGGAAAGAAGAGGCGGGGCCGCGGCGCCCCCTGGTGGACCGGAGGAGTGGGAGCTGTGCACGCAGGACCTTCCCGCACCCACCGCCTCCGGGTAGGGGCCTAGGAGGGCGGGGGGTGGCCAGGGTCGCACCACGAGGTTTTGATCAACACCTAGAGAGAAAACCTACAAAAGCCGGTTTCTAAGTGAGGGAGCGGCCCCTGGAGCCCGACAAACCTTAAAATAAACCTACTGCCCAGCTGCAAATGACACCTCAGCCCCGTCTGGTAGGAAACCTGGAAAGAAAGGGGTCACAGAGCCCTCAGGGAAACTTCTTGGGGGTCTTGCCCTGGGAGCGAGGCTCCCACAGGGGGCCTGGTCACCTTCCTCTGCTAACAGAAAGTCTATTAGCTGACTGCAACAAAGCTGCCCAGAGGGGCAAAAATATACGCAAAAAATGGGTTCCCCTGCAGGAGATTCAATCCTTAGCACTGCAGGGAGAAGAATCTACAATTCCTTTTTAGGGAAGTCGCTGGCCCGCGTGATGATCTGTTAAACTGTGAACTTTAATTCCAAGAAAAATACACCTCACACATCTACCCAAAATTTTACATGTACTTTTAGGGAGCCCACAGAACCTATAAATCTGTGGACCTCAAGAACTGAAAGGAAGGGAATTAGCAGTATTTAATACCTGCTGTGTGCCAGGCTTTGTTACTAGGTGCTTTCAGTCTTCAAAACAGCTGTCAGTCTTTTTTTTTTACAGCTGGGGAAATGGAAAGGTTAAATAATGTGCCCAAGGCCACAAAACTATTAAATAGCCAGGTTCATCTGACCCTAAGAGGAACATAATAGTGTCCTTCCACCCCCAAGGGAGAAATCCTGTATTCAGAATCCAGAGAAGATCCAAAAGATGGGCAAAAACATTTTTAATCGGAGGCAAATCCAACTTACGCAGGGACATCTGATCCCAGAATAGCCATCTCCTAATAGCTTTTGTTATAGCAAATAGCAATAAACAGATAAATAATGCACTATTAACTGTCAACCTGATACTCATCCACCCCCTGGATTCAGAAGGCTTTGGAGGACTCAGTAGTAAAATAAATAATAACAACATCTTGGATTTTACATCACATTTTGCTTGGAAGAGCTGAAAGCATTTTTTTTTTTTTACTCAGAATCACAATTACAGTTGGAATGAATAAGGTTAGACACCCAGTGTGATAGGCTTTTAGTGAGACAATAAAATGTCAAGTCTCAGAGCATGGATCCCACCTGAGGAATAAAAGAAACCTAAAAATACTTTTCCTTCTTTTTTTTTTTTTTTTTAGAGAACCAGTTAACCCCACGACCCAAATCTATATGTAAACTGTGTAAGCAGTTGCCTGCGCTTACCCTGGGAGGCAGCATGGTATAGTAAGAATATTAGGCCAGAAGTCATATTCTGGGAGGGAATCTAAAATACTTGCCTCCCCACCAGATTTGTAACATCAGGTAAATTACTAATCTTCTCTGAGATTCCGTCATTTGATAAATGGGATACTAATATCTACTCAACCAAAAAAAAAAAAACCTGTTGCCGTCCAGTCGATTCCAACTCATAGTGAACCGATAGGACAGAGTAGAACCGCCCCATAGAGTTTCCAAGGAGCAGCTGGTGGATTCAAGCTGCTGACTTTTAGGTTAAGCAGCTGAGCTCTTAACCACTGCACCACAAGGGCTCCATCTACCTTACAGGGTCATTGAAAAAGAGGAAGACCCTCAAGAGATGGATTGACACAGTGACTACAACAATCGGCTCAAACATAGCAAAGATGGTGAGGATGGTGCAGGACAGGGCATTGCTTCATTCTGTAGTACATAGGGTTGCTATGAGTCGGAACTGACTCCACAGCGCCTAACAACAACAGGCTACTTAGGAGTCCTGGTGGCACAGTGGTTAAAGAGCTTGGTGCTAACTGAAAGGTCATCAATTTGAACCCATCAGCTGCTCTGGGGAAGAAACATGTGGCAGTCTGCCTCCATAAAGATTATGGTTTTGGAAACCCTAGGGGGCAGTTCTACTCTATAGGGTTACTATGAGTCTGAACAGGTTTGATTTGATTTAACAGGCTTATTGTAAAAATAAAGTTAAAAAAAAAAAAAAGACATTAAAGCAGAACTGGCATAGTGTAAGTTTCTTTCCTATAATTCCATTAAGGGATGGTAGTGAAAATTACCTCCTTCCAATAATATCTTCCTGGTGCCTAAAATTTTGATTAGTTCCTTTGGGATCAACCACTGTTCTCTGGAGTTCCCATTTAAATGCAAATACCATCAGGGGAAGGATGATTCCTAAACCTGGATTAGTTCACCAGATTGGCTTTAACAGGAGAAAGAAACCTGAAGAAACCAAACACACAGACTGATATATTTTTCACTGGGAAGAGGGAGGGGGAAGTCTTAAGTGTAGAGTATCACTTTAAAGAGACAGACCCTCATAGTTTGGAGAAAAGATACTATACTGGACATGGATTAGGTTCTTGTTTCAGCTCTGCCACTGGATGGAAGAAGCATTCAAGCCCTCTTTCAACAAGTATTTATTGAGGGCCAGATAATGTGCTAATTGTTGGGGAGTCTTAAAACAGATCACCTCCCCCTGAAATTTATAGACTAGTCAGGGAAACTGACAGTAAGCAAATAGTCACTCAGACATTTAATTACAGTTGTGAAAAGTGCAATGAGGAAGTACAGGCAGACCTAGTCTAGTCAGGGGTCTGAGGAAGTGTTCTCTGAGAAAGTAAGTTTTGGCAGAGGCCTAAAGGATAACCAGAAATTGGCCAGGCAAGAAGGGAAGGGAATGGAGGGAACAATATGTGCAAAGGCCCTAAGCAAGGAAGGAGCTTGGCACTAATGAGGAACTGAAAGAAGGCCAACATGACTGGTGCATAATGAGAGAGAGGGTGGCACTAGATGAGACTGGAAAATTGGGCAGAAAGGACAAAAGTAAGGACGTTGGTCTTTAGCCTACAAACAACTAATAAAGGATTAAATAGGAGAGTAGCATGCTCATGTTTATGTTTTAAGAAGTTCTCTCTGGTTGCATTGTAGGAAATAGATTTAAGAGTTTTGGAAGACGGTAGATTAGGAGTTAGAAGCATAGTGCAGGAAATCCAGGCAAAAGATAATGGTGGCAGAATGCAAACAGAAATCTGTGCACCAATGTTCATTGCAGCACTTTTCACAATAGTCAAAAGTTGGAAACAACCTAAACATCCATCAACAGTTGAATAGACAAAACGTGGTATATAGATACAATGGAATACTACTTAGCCATAAAGAGAAATGAGTCCTGATACCCGCCACAACATGGATGAGCCTTGCAAACGTTATGCTGAGCAAAATAAGTCAGTTGCAAAAGGACAATACTATATGATCTCACTTACATGAAATAAGCTAATATATAGAAACCAAAGATGATTAGTGGTTACTGCAGATGGGAGGGAGGGGGAAAGCGAGAGCTTTTGCTTAGGTGGCATTGAGTTAATGTTAACAGTGGGGGTATAATTTGGAAAAGGATAGTGATAATAGTTGAACAACATGAAGAACATAATCAATGTCACTGAATTATGCATGTAGAAACTGTTGAATTGGCGACTGTTTTGTTATGTATATTTTCACTACAAAAAAGAAAAAGATAATGGTGGCGTAGTCTAATATAATAACAGTGAAGGTAGTTGATAGCCAGTGCAGCCAGGAGCTGCTTGTTGTTGTTGGTAGGTGCTGTCGAGTCAATTCTGACTCATAGCGACCCTATGTACAACAGAATGAAACGCTGGCCAGTCCTGTGCCATCCTCACAATCATTGTTATGCGTCGGTTGTTGCAGCCACTGTGTCAATCCATCTCCTCAAGGGTCTTCCTCTTTTTTGCTGACCCTCCACTTTACCAAGCATGACATCCTTCTCCAGGGACCCATCCCTTCTGATAACATGCCCAAAGTATGTGAGATGTAGCTGCCTAGCCATTATCAAACAAAACCTTAAGCGATAGCACTGGGCGTGGCTCAATTAGCAACTGCTCAGACCAAGAGGAACCTGCCCCCTCCTGTCCATTGTCCTCAAAGCACTGTGTGTAGCTCAAGTCAGTCAAACCCAGTTTACTAGCCTACATGCCAAAGAAAAAAATGCAATTTGTCTTACTGTGAGTGCATGCCATGATAACCTATGTAGTCCATAATGTTTGTATGTACTTCCATGTGAGAGCCGGTGTTCTGGATTGAACTGTGTCCCCCAAAGATATGTGTATCGGTTTGCTAGGTCATGATTCCCAGTATTATGTGATTGTCCACCATTTTGTCATCTGATGTGATTTTCCTATGTGTTATAAATCCTATCTCTATGATGTTAATGAGATGGGATTAGTGGCAGTTATGGTACTGAGGCAGGACTCAATCTACAAGATTAGATTGTGTCTTAAACCAATCTCTTTTGAGATATAAAAGAGAGAAGCGAGCAGAGAGACAGCGGGACCTTATACTACCAAGAAAGCAGCGCCAAGAACAGAGCCCGTCCTTTGAACCTGGGGTCCCTGCACCTGAGAAGCTCCTAGATCAGAGGAAGTTTGATGACAAGGACCTCCATCCAGAACCAACAGAGAGAGAAAGCCTTCTCTTGGAGCTGGCACCCTGAATTTGGACTTATAGCCTCCTATAGACTGTGAGAGAATAAATTTCTCTTTGTTAAAGCCATCCACCTGTGGTATTTCTGTTACAGCAGTGCTAGATAACTAAGACAAATGGTATAAAATGTTCTGCCTTCCTTTGTTCAGGGAGCTTGATTGGAGATATACACCTCCTTGCTCCCTGCCTGCACACTTGCAATGAACACTGTTCTTCCCTACTCACCTCAGTGTGTCTTTATTGACGAGAAGTTGCACTGAGTAGGACCTGCTTTGGGTAACAAATTCAGATTCTGGTGACCTAGATGGGACCAGCGCTACCCAACTCCTGAGGTTGCCTCCGGCCAACAGGAACTGACCACTTCTCCCACGTACACGCCAGTAATCTTTCTCTGGGGGAGATTCATTTTGGCCCTTGAGGCCAGAGCTGACCTCGGACCCCTCGGTGGCAGACTATGTGAGGAGGAGAGAGAATGGTGCCTGGTGCCCCGGGGAAGAGGGAAAAGACTCACTTGATGAGTACAGAAATAAGTCCTATTGTTCAGAAAGTGGATAGACTGTAGATCTGGTAATGTTTAGCCAGTGAAGTTCAGGTCAAACACTTTCATTTTGAATAGACATCTCTGACTCCAGGTTTGGTATAGAAATAAGTCCTATTTGTAGAAAAGTAGACAGACTGTAGATTCTGGTAATGCTTAGCCAGTGAAGGTTGGGTCAAATAGTTTTAAATAAGCGTTCTGTAGTTATAGGTTTTGGTACCATGGGAAATAATTTGAGCATTCCAGAATGTAGTCCTCTAGGGTGTATTTTAAAGAATTAGTCTTATTTTGGATATGATCCAATGGAAAAGTCTAAAGTGAAACTTTTTTGTAACAACGTCTGGCCCGAACAGGAGCTCAAGGACGGCAAATGCTGGCTTGAGAATGGACCCTTATATTATAACACTATACTGTAGTTAGATTTGTTCTGTGCTAAAGAAAGTGGGGTGAGAAAATGTATGTTGAAGCTTTTATGTCATGGTAGCAAAATAAGAACTTGCACAAACAATGTGAAATCATGGTTCCAACGAAGGTTAAAACCCCTGTTTTGTCTAGTCCTCCGGAACAGGAGGTTTTAACTGGAGGTCATAAACTTCCCCTTTATCCTGTAAACCCTTTGTCAGCCCCTCGGGCCTCTGGTGCTGAGGTGCTGAGATGCTTTCCCTGGTGCATACTCAAAGCAGCGCCCAATTTGGTCCGGGGGCCCCAGAACCCTCAACAGGTCTATACCTATTAAGGCAACTCCCTGTGCTAGGTGGAGGAGGTTAGATACCACCCCCAAGCTATTTTTGTGGTTGGCATCAGGAGCAGGATTCTTTGCAATGGCTCCAGACTCATGGAAGCATGGGACTTTGTGAGAAGGAACAAAGGGGCTTGGAGAGCAAAATTTTTTATCCTTAGATGGTTACTTTGGTTGTTGTTACCAGTAATGGCTGAAGGGAAGATTATGCTGCAGCTGAGGGGAGAAAAGCCTGGGCAAATGCCAGGCTAGATAAGCACGATGATTGATAGAGGGCCAGGGTCTACTAGTTCCACCCAGCCAGAGGCCTAAGGCCACATGCATATGAATGGAAAGATAGTTAAGGTACAGAGAAGACTAAACTGGAATGTTTTAAAAGGGTTATTTGTTTAGGATTATGCATTTACCTGAATGTACTATGGATATTGAATGTTTCTCCTACTTTGTGTTGTAAGGGAGACCTAAATGTGTGGCAGAAGTGAATACTGGGTATTATAGATTACAGAGAGCATGTAACTCCGCCTTTAGCCAATACTTAATTGGATATGCTAAAAGGGGAACTAGGATTTGCCCAGAAGAAACACAGGCTTTTTGTTTCAAGCCAGTAGCCCTGTGAATAGAGTGGGGGCTTAGGTTGAAAACCTGAGCCCCACCCAGATTTGCATTTGAAAAGACATGCAGAACCACCCAAAACTGCTCAGAGAAGGGAAGATTTGCATTTGAAGGAAGAACTTACAGGAAAAAAAAAAAGTGGCTGTTTTGCTTTTTCAATTTCAAACAAGCAGTTTGCTGTTGGATGCACTGAGGCAGGAAAAGTCAGTGTCCATCAGAAGGAGCCCACTTCCAGGACTGGAAGTTAAAGGAAACCAGAGAGCTGATGAAGCCACAAAAGCAGTGGCCAAAATGCAATCATGATCTGCCAGTGTGGCTTCCTTGATACACCAGATAGAGATCCCAAAAGAAGAAGACCCAGGGTATTCAGAAGACCTCAAATGGACTGAAGAGTGAGGAGCCACTCAAGATGTAGGAAACTGGAAACGTACTCCGCAAGGAAAAATTCTAGTTCCTGAACAGATGTTGTATCCCATTTTGAAAAAAGCCCATGCATCCTCCCACTATGGACATGAAAGGATGTATGAATGGGTAAGACAGCATATATTAAGCACTAAAGTTCATTCCACCATAGACAAAGTTATCAGAAGGTGTCTGTCTTAGTTATCCAGTGCTGCTATAACAGAAATACCACAAGTGGATGGCTTTAACAGAGAGAAATTTATTTCCTTACAGAAAAGTAGGCTAAAGTCCAAATTCAGGGTGGCAGCTCCAGGGGAAGCCTGTCTCTCTCTGTTGGCTCTGGAGGAAGGTCCTTCTCATCAATCTTCCCCTGGGCTAGGAGCTTCTCTGTTCAGGAACCCCAGGTCCAAAGGACACGCTCTGCTCCTGGCACTGCTTTCTTGGTGGTATGAGGTCCCCCTTGTCTCTCTGCTCACTTCTCTCTTTTATATCCCAAAAGAAAACAGCTCAAGACACAATCCAATCCCATAGATTCAGTCCTGCTTCATCAACACAACTGCCGCCCATCCCCCCTCATTAGCATCATAGAGGCAGGATTTACAACACATAGGAAAATCACATCAGATGACAAAATGGTGGACAATCACATAATACTGGGAATCATGGCCCAGTCAAATTGGTACACACGTTTTGGGGGGACACAATGCAATCCATGACAGTGTCCCATCTGTATTAAAAAAAAATCCACAAACTCATCATCTTCCCTCCTTCCCTGAAGTACAGTACTAAGGCCCAGGGCCCAGAGAAGATTGGCAACTAGATTTTACTGAAATGCCTCACACCATTGGAAATTACAAGTATCTTTTAGTTTTTGTAGATACCTTTTCCATTTGGGTTGAAGCCTTCCAATGTAGAACTGAAAAAGCTAAAGAAGTAGCTAAACATCTTATACATGACATCATTCCACAATTTGGATTACCTGCTTCCATGGGAAGTGATAATGGACCTCACTTTGTAGCTAACATAACTCAAAAACTTGCACATTTCCTGCACATCAAATAGCTACCACATGCAGCTTGTAGACCACAATCCAGTGGGAAGTTTGTAAGAATGAACCAGACACTTAAAAGATACATAGCAAACGTGTGTCAAGAAGCAAAATTAACATGGATATGAGACAGATAGGGTTAATTGTGCTGGCAGAATAAAAGAGCTTTAAAAGACTACCACCTAGAAGTTGGGTAAACAGGAACCACATCCTGTCAACATAAAATAAGGTTAGAACAATCTGTGAATTACCACTTCTTCCTTAATATTTTTCTAGTCCCTTTCCCCTTCTTACAGGCTCCGCATGCAAAGAAGAACAAAGTGTGACCGCTATTTTGGCCCACCGAAGGCGGCAAGGTAATACAGAAGATCAGTGCGCCTGCACCATATCCCATACCCCATAATAAGTGATGCTGAGAGCTGCCGAGGGGACTCTGTCTTGAATATCAGCAGGTTCCATCTTGGATTCTAGATGTGCATGCAACCTAATTAGTATGCACTACCATTCCAAGGAGTACACGCCCCTTCAAAGAAACCCACTAAATATTCATTGCTCTGTTGTCCCCACTGAACCCATATAAGCCCTAACCTCGCTCCTCCTTTGGAGTCAGCCCCCGATTGACTCCTTTTACTTGTCACAAGTAAAGTAAACCTGTTAGAGTGGAACCCAGAAATTGTCTCCTATACGTATTCTTACAAAAGAAAGACAAGGATCCATGGAGTCCGGAGGGCCTCCGTGCCCTCGGCGGTAACAAATAGAGGCCCTCCCTATAGCCTTGCTTAGGGTTAAGGTGACTCCCAGAAGCAAACTCAGATTAAGCCCTTTTGAGCCGGTCTATGGGAAGCCCCTCCTAAAAAATCATGGGCTGACAAATGGTGGCCATTTAATGGTATTAGGTAAAAAAAACTCTACAAGAGTATTTACGTTCTTTGTCTGCTGTCCTTTATTGTCTCCACAGATACACACTTGCCAGACAAGAACACCCTCCTAAGGTTACGGCTCAGCCATTTCAACCTGGAGATTGTGTCCTGCTGCGTGCCTGGAAAAACCAACCTCTCCAGCCCAAGTGGAAAGGGCCCTTCGAGGTGATTCTCATCACCCATACAGCAGTCAAACTGAGAAGAGTTAAACCTTGGATTCACCACACCTGGCTGAAAGCGGTACCTGCCCCAGACCCTGACACTACAATGACAAGTCTTTAGGACAACTGGAACTGTGAGCCATTACAAGACCTGAAGTATCTGTTTAAGAGACTGAGTTTTTAACCTGTAGAATTTGTTAACTGTGGTTTTCCCTTCCTGTTCATATTTCACCTGTTCAAGATAGTAGGTCTCTTAAGCTAGGCCCTGTTTCATTCAAATATGAAGCTGTAGTTCCTCACCTTCACTCTTCTCCTAACTCTGTCGCACACATGGTCTTGGCTTTTGTCAAATTAGCACAATCAATAGTAAGTGCAACCAACATGACTAAATGTTGGATTTGTCAATGCATCAGAAAGCTACTTGGCTTCATGTTCCTAACCAAGATAGGTCAAATATTTTTTGACTGACTTACCTCCTGGCTAGCTAACTATAATTGGCTAAGGCATTTGTTTACATTTTTATTTTCTTTAACTGTAACAAGAATTTTTGTCTGCTGTTCTATTCAATACAATCCACTACATCAAGGAGCCATTGCCCAGTTTACAAGATTCTCTCCACAACCCAAGGAACATGGCTTATCACCATGACCCCAGAGAGAAGGAGGGATTGATAGCCAAGGCAGGCAGGAGCTGCTTAGCCATCATCAAACAAAACCTTAAGTGATAGTGCTGGGTGTGGCTCAATTAGCAGCTGCTCAGACCAAGAGGAACCTGCCCTCTCCTGTCCATTGTCCTCAAAGCACTGTAGTCAAACCCAGTTTACTAGCCTACATGCCAAAGAAAAAAACACAATTTGTCTTACTGCACCCATGCGCCATGGTAACCTATGTAGTCCATAATGTTTGCATGTACTTCCTTGTGAGAGATGGTATAAAAGGTTCTGCCTCCCTTTGTCTGAGGAGCTTGATTTAAGGTATACACCTCCTCGCTCCTTGCCTGCACTCTTGCAATAAATGCTCTTCCTCCCTACTCACCTCAGTGTTTCTTTATTGACAAGAAGCCACACCGAGCAGTACCTGCTTTGGGTAACAATAGTGAGAAGTGGATGAAATTGAGACATTTCAGGAGGTAAAATAAGAAGTTTTGGTGATTGATTGGAGGTGGAGGAGTTGCCGCTAAAGGAGAAGGAGGTATCAAGGATGATACTTGGTTTGATTGGAACAATTGGGCTAACAAGGTGCCATTTTTCTAGGATGGAGAATACTGGAGGAGATTTGTGGGGATGGAGAAAGATAAATTTATCTTTGGATATACTGAGTTTCAAGTAAACACAAAACATCAGATGGAAATGTTCTGTAGGCAATTAAAGGGTTTGGTGCTTAGAAAAATGGGGCTGGGGATACATATTTGGGAATCTTTGATATACAGATGTTATTTAAAACCAAAGGAGTCCACGAGATTTCTTCAGGAGAGGGCAAGAAGGAAAAAAGGCCCAGGACCAAATCTTTGGGTACTTGAACAGTAAAGTTTGCTAGAGGAGGAAAAGCCTCATCAGGAGATACACACACACAATCTCACATGGTCCAGAGAGATAGAAGGGAAACCAGGAGAGCAAATCAGTTCCTTGCTCTGAGTTTACTTCCAAGACTGAAAATAATAAAGAAGTTGAACAAAAATGACCTCTGAGGTACCTTCTAGTTCCATCATTTTACTCCTTTGGAAGGTGGAAACCAAAGAGATCCTACTGGATATATGAAGGGAGAAGGCATAAAAAGAGAGAATAAAAGAGACAGAAGTAGGAAAGAGGAAGGGCAAATTTTTGCATACTCTTCAGAATTTTGCCATGGGCTGAGCTGGGTCCTAGAGCTCTCGTTTTCAAACTTTTTCAACCTTCTGAGCCCTTTATCAAGAATAGTAGACCTCATCACCCAAAAACCAAAATCAAACCCATTGCCATCGAGTCAACTCCGACTCATCGTTACCCTATAGGACAGGGTAGAACTGCCCCATAGGGTTTCCAAGGAGTGGCTGGTGGATTCAAACTGCCGACCTTTTGGTTAGCAGCCGTAGCTCTTACCACTACGTCACCAGGGCTCCTTATCACCCAAGTCACCCCCTTAATATGACAGGAATAGAAGACACCTCCTGTGAGAAATGTTTATAATCTTCACTTACACTTTACTTCATATAAAGTGTAAGTACCTATTTTATTAAAGATTTCTGTGGCCTACATATGGTACAAAGCTTGCCACTTTCTAGCCCTGTATATTTCTCAAGCCTCGACTCCCATAGATCTTTGTGAGCTCCATGCTCTACCAGTTACTAGCAGTTGCCGTTGAGGTGATTCCAACTCATGATGACCCCATGAGTGTCAGAGTAGAATTGTGCTCCATAAGGTTTTCAATGGCTGATTTTTTGGAAGTAGATTGTGAGGACTTTCCTCTGAGGCGCCTCTAGATGGACTTAAACCTCCAGCTTTTGGTTCGGAGCTGAGAATATTAACCATTTGCACCACCCAGGAACTCCTCCATGCTCTAGCCACACTGAACTTTTTCCCAAATATACTTTTTTTTTTCCTGGAGCCCATACTTTTGCACATGCAGTTCTTTCTCCCTGGAATGCCCTTCCCTTCTCCCAGGCCCATTCCTATATGTCTTTCAAGATTCTGATCAATGGAGGCTTATTTCTTTCCCCAAGCAGAAAGTACTCTTTGTGCAGCCATATTATTGGTCATATTTCCTTATGGTAACCTATTCTAGTGTATTAAAACTGTTTACATCAATACTTCTTTTTCTTTTGGAAAATCATTAATGAAAGTAATAAATCTTTTCTCCAGAAAAATGCATATACACCCAAATTTTTGCCTGCAATATCACTGACCACCCCCTTGCCCAAGCCCATCCATCCCATGGACTCCAGCTTAAGAGAACCCCTAACTTACATATTGCCTCTCCAATAAATGTGTGACTGCTTATAGGGCAGAAAAACATGTTTTATTACTAATCTTTATAATCCAATACCTGCTACATAAACTAAAAACTAAACCAAACCCATTGCCACTGACTCTGACTCATAGCAACCCTATAGGATAGAACAGAACCGGCCCATAGAGTTTCCAAGGAGCACCTAGTGGATTCAAACTGCTGACTTTTTGGTTAGCAGCTGTAGCTCTTAACCACTATGCCACCAGAGTTTCCACCTGCTACATAGTAGGTAGTAAGTAAATGTTTGTTAAATTAATCTGTTATCTCATTCATTGGCAAGATTCTCCCTAGTATTATCAATCCCTATTTTATTGAAAAACTGATGGGGCCAATATTTGTGTTAAAAGTTAAATGTGCAGACTTAACTAGCTTAATTGAATGTCAAAGAAGAGGCACAGCAGAACCCCAGGATAAATTGATGATTGACTGCTTAATGCGTAAGTGTGTTTTATGAATCCCTGAAAGAAGGTATGAAAAGAGCAATGTGAGAACTAGGGGTAACGGAAGAAAGGACGTAAAACTGGGCCAGGTGGCCTTAAGACACAAGGAATTCACAGCTGTGCATATCCAAGGAATGCTGTTAAAGACATTAAAGGGAGAAAAGAACAAGAACCAAGAAAGTGCCAGCACTAAAGGAGCCTTAACAGTTCAACTCAGAGTCTGGAGGTAAGAGCCAAAATTTTCCCAGTCCTCCAGAAAGTGGGGAAGTTTATGACAAGCTAGTGAGTTTTTCATAAAGCTGAACTTACTCAATATAAAAGACGTTTCTTTATTCTAATATTATTTCTCTGTGACCTTTTTGATGTTAAAATGCTGGCAGTAGTAGTTGGCAATTGTTAAAAATATTCTTATTTGGCAAAATATAATGTTGGGAATCTCATATTGGTCACCCCAATTTTTTTTTTAATTATTGATACATGTAATCTAAATGTCCAAGTACCACTAGGGAATAGCTGTGTTAGGGAACAGCTTACAGTCGCAGTGTAATACAATAGACTAGTGAGAAAAACAGGGTGCAAACAGGATTTCTGGAGAGTACCAAAGGACAGCACCAGAATAGTACCAGTCCTCAGTACTACCTGTACCAAGAAAAGAGTAAAACCAGTGAATGTGTGTCTAAACTATTTGCAACAATGTCTCACAGATAAATCCTTCCCTTTTCATTCTTGGGTGGTTACAGAGAACTTAAACTCTAAGCAGGCAAGAACAGAGAGACTGTGTCCAATTTGCTTAGAAAAACATCTGGCCTGAAGGGTTTCAGATAAAGGACTGTGGATCTCTACATCTGTTAAGTAATTTAGAAGGTATTGTTTGTTTAAAAAGAAAAAAAAAGTGAAATGTAATTTGCTTAGAAAGGTTGAGGAGAATGACTTGGTCAATGTGAATGTTAATGACATTTCTGAGACATTGTATTTCCATATTTCCATTTTTGGTCCTTGAGCAGAGGAATATTTGGTTTTTACTCAGCTGGCAAAGACTTTACGATACTAATGTTCTATGAAGTAGGTAGTCCAGGGTTGAGCTTTCTGTGTTAGGAGCTTGGCAAAGAAATAAAGGGGTCCTAACCAGGGACCCTGATAGCAGTATCACCTCAAACAGGCTATTAACCAAGTGATTAGCACTTCCTGTGTCAGACAGATGCTCTGGATTCTAAAATCCTTCATTAAGTAAGTGGACTTTTCCTCTCGCCAATACTTTCACCAGTACTCTGAAAGGTGGCGAAAAGTCTTGTGGGTAGCAAAATCTGATCGTGTACTGTTATAGATTGAATTGTATCCCGCAAAAATGTGTGTTAACTTGGTATCTTAGTCATCTAGTACTGCTCTAACAGAATTACCACAAGTGGATGGCTTTAACAAAGAGAAATTTATTTTCTCACAGTCGAGTAGGCTACAAATCCGAAATCAGGGCATCAGCTCCAGGAGAAGGCTTTCTCTCTCTGTCGGCTCTAGAGGAAGGTCCTTGTGATGCATCAGTCTTCCCTTGGTCTGGGAGCATCTCAGCGCAGGAATCTCAGGTCCAGAGGATGCATACTGCTCCTGGCACTGCTTTCTTGGTGGTATGAGGTTCCCTGTGTGTCTCTGCCCATTTCTCTCTTTAATATCTCAAAAGAGATTGGCTTAAAGCACTATCTAATCTTGTAGACCTCATCAGTATAACCGCCACCAATCCATCTTATTACATCATAGTGATAGAGTTTACAACACATAAGGAAATCACATCAGATTACAAAATGGTACACAATCATACAATACTGGGAATCATGACCCAGCCAAGTTGACAAATATTTTTGGGGGACACAATTCAATCCATGACACTTGGCTAGGCCATGATTCCCAGTATTGTGTGGTTGTCTTCCATTTTGTGATCTGATGTAATTATTCTACATGTTGTAAATCCTAATCTCTATGATATTAATGAGGCAGGATTAAAGGCAGTTATGTTAATAAGGCAGGACACAAATATACAGGATTACGTTGCATCTTGAGTCAATCTCTTTCGAGATATAAAAGAGAGAAGACAGAAGAGAGAACAGGGACTTCATTACCACCAAGCAAGAAGAGCCAAGAGCAGAGTGCATCCTTTGGACCCAGGGTCCCTGCACCGAGCAGCTCCTAGTCCAGGGGAAGATCGATGGCAGGACCTTTCCCCAGAGCCAACAAAGAGAGAAAGCCTTTCCCTGGAGCTGACACCGTGAATTCAGACTTCTAGCCTCCTAAACTGAGAGAATAAGATTCTGTTTGTTAAAGCCATCCACTTGTGGTATTTCTGTTATAGCAGCACTAGGTAACTAAGACAGCTACCATGGGTGCTTGAACCTACCCAGCAGCTCCACAGGAAAAAAAGACCTGGTGATCTGCTCCCGTAAATATTACAACATAGAAAACCCTATGGGGCAGTTCTACTCTGTCACACGGGGTCACTGTGAGTTGAAATCAACTCAACGGCACCTAACAACAACCATGGCCCTAACCAGTAAAAAAAATAGTTGCTGTTGAGTCAATTCTGATTCATGGTGACCCCATGTGTTGCAGAATAGAACTCTCAATAGGGTTTTCAATGGCTGTGACTTTCTGGAGGAGTCCTGGTGGCTCAGTGCTTAAGAGCTCGGCTGCTAACCAAAAGGTCAGCAGTTTGAATCCACCAGCCACCCCTTGGAAACCCTATAAGACAATTCTCCTCTGTCCTACAGAGTTGCTATGAGTTGGAATTGACTTGACAGCAATGAGTTTGGTTTGGTTTTTAACCCTCTGGAAGTAGATCGCCAGGCCTTTCTTCCAAGGCACCTGTGGGTGGATTTGAACCACCAACCTTTCTGCTAGTAGCTGAGCACTCAACTGTTTGTGCCAGCCAGGAACTTCACCATGCTCCTAGATCTCTAAAATCCCAGCCAAGGTGCATCCCAATTTAGGCCTGGTCTTACGACCGAAAATTATGTCTATAGGTGGGCCCAACTTTAAGTAAACCTAATATACAGGAAGTTGAATGTAAAGAAAATTATTTAAGCAGTAAGCAAGCATGTTATCAAATTAAATACTATCACTATAAAATGATTCATTGAAGACTTCCTTTCAGGTTTTAAGCTTCTCTAATGCATTTATAGACTCTATTTAATAAATGTGTTTGGTATACAAACAAATCTATTGTTTGGTATACAAACAAAACTATGTTAGTTTCCTCTTTATAAAATAGGATTAATAATGCTATCTACCATAAAGGATTATGGAATCAAATTAATTAACTTATGTAAAGTGCTTAGAACAGTGGTTGGCACATAGTTCCAAACCAAACCAAAGCCACTGCCGATGAGTCGATTCTAACTCATAGCGACCCTAAAGGACAGATTAAAACTGCCTCATAGGGTTTCCAAGGCTGTAATCTTTACAGACTCAGACTGCCATGTCTTCTGCGGAGCAGCTGGTGGGGTTTGAACTGCCATATCTTTTGGAGCAGCTGAGCGCTTTAACCACTATACCACCAGGGCTCCTTTGGTACATAGTTACCCTTCAGTAAGCATTGGCACAGTGGTTAAAGCACTTCGCTGCTAACCAAAAAGTCAGCGGTTTGAACCCATGAGCCGCTCTGCGGGAGAAAGATGTGGCAGTCTGCTTCTGTAAAGATTTACAGCCTTGGAAACCCTATGGAGCAGTTCTACTCTGTCCTATAGGGTCACTATGAATCGTAATCAACTCGATGGCCGTGGTTTTTTTTTTTTGCTTAGTAGTATTAGGATGTTGTTCGTGCATCAAATATCTGTCAAACGCCTATTATGTCAGGCGTTTTTCCAGGGACTGTGGAAACAGCAGTGACTAAGAGACAGGAATGAGGGATATCATTGCTGATGTCAGATGGATCCTGGCTGAAAGCAGAGAATACCAGAAAGATGTTTACCTGGGTTTTATTGACTATGCAAAGGCATTTGACTATGTGGATCATAATAAATTATGGATAACATTGCAAAGAATGGGAGTTCCAGAACACTTAATTGTGCTCATGAGGAACCTGTACACAGATCAAGAGGCAGTCGTTTGAACGGAACAAGGGGATACTGCAGGGTTTAGTCAGGAAAGGTGTGCGTCAGGGTTGTATCCTCTCACCATACCTATTCAATCTGTATGCTGAGCACATAATCTGAGAAGCCGAACTATATGAAGAAGAATGTGGCATCAGGATTGGAGAAAGACTCATTAACAACCTGCGTTATGCATATGACACAACCTTGCTGAAGGTTAAGAGGACTTAAAGCATTTACTGATGAAGGTAAAAGACTATAGCCTTCAGTATGGATTACGTATCAACATAAAGAAAACAAAAATCCTCACAACTGGACCAATAAGCAACATCATGATAAACAGAGAAAAGATTGAAGTTGTCAAGGATTTCATTTTACTTGGATCCACAAACAACACCCATGGAAGCAACAGTCAAGAAATCAAAAGACACATTGCATTGGGCAAATCTGCTGCAAAAGACTTCTTTTAAAGTGTTGGAAAGCAAAGATGTCACCTTGAAGACTAAGGTGCACCTGACCCAAGCCATGGTGTTTTCAATCGCCTCATATGCATGCGAAAGCTGGACGATGTATAAGGAAGACTGAAGTATTAACGCCTTTGAATTGTGGTGTTGGCGAAGAATATTCAATATACCATGGACTGCCAAAAGAAAGACAAATCTGTCTTGGAAGAAGTACAACCAGAATGCTTTGGACATGTTATCAGGAGGGATCAGTCCCTGGAGAAGGACATCATGCTTGGTAAAGTAGAGGGTCAGCGAAAAAGAGGAAGACCCTCAACTAGATGGATTGACACAGTAGCTGCAACAATATGCTCAAGTGTAACAATTGCAAGGATGGCGCAGGACCTGGCAGTTGTACATAGGGTAGCTACGAGTCGGAACCGACTTGCTGGTAACTAACAACAACAAAAGAGACAAGAAGGTTCCTGCTCTTGTGGAGCTTCCATTCTAGTGGGGGGAGAAAATAAATGTATGTCACAGGGTAAATAAAACAGAAAAATAAAGCAAAGGAAAATAGGAAGCATAGTGCAGGGCGAAGTTACTAGTTTATATAGAATGGTCAGGGAAGTCCTCTCTGATAAGGTGACATATGATCAGACTTGAAGTGAGGAAATAACTTTGCAGTTATCTGGTGGAAGATCTGCCTGAAGAGTATCCTAAGAGGTTATTGAATTAAAAAAAAAAAAAAAAGATACCAAAATCAGTAGATCTGTGTTTGTGGAAGAGAATGGCAGGATCTGTGATGAACTAGAAGAAGCCACGCCCCATCTAAGTCATGCCTCAAGTGAGGAAATGTGGACCCAGTCAGATCTGGGTTTTTTTCCCCCAAGAAAAACTGTATCTGGACTTTTTCATATGAACTATCGTAATGTTTAGAACTGTATAGGCATAAATGCATACATATGTTCATCCAAAGACATTGTAAAGAACATTCATAGTGGCACTGCTTGTAATAGCCCTAACGTGGAAACTATCCAAATGCCCATCAATAGTAGAATTGGTCAGTTGTGACATAGTCACAGCTTCTCTACAGCAATAAGAACCAACTACAACTTTGCACAACATTGTGGATGAATCTCACAATGTTGAATGAAAAAAAGAGAGTTCTACTGTATGATTCCCATGGGTATGTTCAGTTTGTTACATATATCAGGTTGTATAATTATGTGTACACTTTCCTGTATGCATGCTGCATTTCAATAAAAAGCTAAACCAAAAATGTGAAGTAAAAAAAAGCAAGTCTTCAAGCTGAATCAGGGCTGTGGGCTGCCAGTTTGCTCTACAATGTATAGACTTCTTTTAAGAAAACAGCAAAGAAAACAAATTACACTTGAAACATGAATTGTGTACCCCCAAAAGAGAATGTTGAAGTACTACCTAACCCATTAGGTATGAGGGTGACCTTGTTTGGAAATAGGTCTTTCAAGATGTTATCAGTCAGCATGAGGTCATACTGGAATAACCAAACAAAAAACTCATTGCCATCGAGTCGATTTCGACTCATAGTGATTCTATAGGGCAGAGTAGAACTGCCCTATAGGGTTTCCAAGGAGCAGATGGTGGATTCCAACTGCTGACCTTTTGGTTAGCAGCCAAGCTCTTAACCATTGCACCACCAGGGCTCCATACTGGAATGAGGTGGGTCCCAATTCAATCTGAGTGATGTCCATGTAAAACAGAAGAGATACAGAGACAGAAGGAAGGCCATGTGACTTGGGAGGTATGCTGCAGCTCAATGCCAAGAACTGCCTGGGGCTACCAGGAGCTGTGAGTGACAAGAAAGGATCCTCCCCTACAGCCTTCTGAAAGAACACAGTCCTTCGGACACCCTGAATTTGAACTGTGTGACAATAAATTTGTTCTTATAAACCACCCAATTTGTGGTTTTTACAGCAGCCCTAGGAAACTAATACACTCCTTTATGTGTGCTTTCATTAGAGCAGTTCCTATAAGCCCAGTGAGGAACTTCTTTCCCTCTAGGTCCTTACCCAGTCTATTTACCCTTATATGTAGTCCAAACCTATTGCTCATTCTTATTCCCAAACTATAAAAATAAATCCATGGACACCATATTCCAAGTCACGTCTATCTGTAGAGTTGGAGAATATAGATGCATGAGGAGAACCTAAAAAGCAATTTCAAAGTAGGGTGTGGTTAATTCAGGTTGAGATAGCATCAAGTGTTTAGAGAGATTCGCAAGATATAACAGAAATTTCAGGTAGCTGTGGGGATATGAGTCATAATGGGCTGAAATCATTTATCTAAGAAATAAGGTGTCTCAGCCTGGCCCATGGACCATAGGTAGAGAATCAATCAGGTCTAAAAGATGTTTTAGAATCTGTGTGTTTTGAAGGACTTACCTACAGTCATTGCACAAGCACACACCAGGTATTGGTGGAGTTGGGAAGACTGTTTCAGGAATGAAGCCTGCACTCTATGGATGTATGCTCAGGTTGAGGTTCTGGAGGTGCCTTGTGTTGAAAAGTGATTGGCTCAAAAGTTGAGTTACTGACATGGCAGAATTTGGGAACTATAGTTGGTGCAGTGGTTAAGAACTCGGCTGCTAACCAAAAGGTCGGCAGTTTGAATCCACTAGTTGCTCCTTGAAAACCCTGTGGGGCAGTTCTACTCTGTTCTATAGGGTCATTGTGAGTCAGAATCGATTCGAAAGCAACAGATTTTTTAGTACCTTCTAAAGGAGCCCTCGTATTGCAGTGGTTAAGTGCTGGGCCAGCCACTCCGCAGTGGAAAGATGTGGCAATCTGCTTCCGTAAAAACGTACAGCCTTGGAAACCCTATGGGGCAGTTCTACTGTCCTATAGGGTCACTGTGAGTCAGAAGCACTTGATAGCAAGGGGTTTAGTATCTTCTAGAAGAAGCCTGGATGGTGCAATGGTTAAGTGCTCGGCTGCTAATCAAGAAGTGAACAGTTCAAACCCACCAGACACTCTGCAGGAGAAAAGACCAGTTATCCGCTCCTGTAGAGATTAAACTAAAAAACCAAACTCATTGCCATCAAGTTGATTCTGACTCATAGCAACCCTATTAAGATTACAGCCTTGGAAATCCTACAGGGCAGTTCTACTCTGTCCTATAGGGTCGCCATAAGTTGGAATTCACTCGATGGCACAAAACAGTATCATCTAGAGGAGGTCAAATTGCATAGCTCAGGAATAAGAAAGGTGTTTCAGGATCGGAAAGGTAACTTGGAAAGGATTCACTAAGTTAGGGTTACCAAAAGAACAGAAATTCCAGGGGCAAAGAGTCCAAATCCAGCAGAAGCAATCCTTTGGGATCCCTTGTCTAGCGTAACAACCTTTGTTGTTATTACAATATACTACAGACTACCCAAGAATTTTGCAGGGAGAAATTATCCTAGGTGTGTGAGGGATCTGCCCCACCCTCAGGAAAGTGATCAGTTATGCTAGGAAAAACCAAACTCGTTGCTGTTGAGTCGATTCTGACTCATAGAAACCCTACAGGACAGAGCAGAACTATCCTCATAGGGTTTCCAAGGAGCGGCTGGTGGATTCGAACTGCCAACCTTTTGGTTAGCAGCCGAGCTCTTAACCACTGTGCCACCAGGTCTCCTGTACTAGGAAAGTATCGCCCAAGGTGAATCGCAGCCTCATGCCTATTTTCAGAATTCAACCTTTTCTTTGTCTTTTCTACCTCCTTAATAGTACTAAAATTGGGCTAGTTACCATGAGCTAGTTAAGTCCACATTTCCTATTTGATTTTTTACTATCGTCATAATCAAATGTTAACAATACCAATACCCCCTCACCATACAGACTTACCTTTACTGCCTTTCATGAAATGGGATAAAATGCCACCACTAAAGGGTATCAGAACCATCTGAACTGAATATTAACTTCCAAGGTATTTAGATTGACATTGGTCCTCCCTCCTTAGTGTGCAGTTATGAAAGAAATCTTCACATGAAGTTGTCTTGAATCTTGTATATTCAAATCTACTGTCCATTTTATATTTCAGAAGGACTGTGTGTGTGTGAGGTAGAGGGGTCTGGAAACTGAGGAAAGAACAAGGCAGAACCAAACAGGGACATGGCCAAGACGACTCAGTTATACAGCAGACTCCGAGGCCTTTATGGAAACCACATGCCATTTCCCCTCTACCAGCTACACTCAAGTCCTGCACTGGGTCCCACCTGATGGAAACTCAGAGAAGCCATCACATGACCCAACCTTCTCCAGTGGGGGCACTCTCAGGAGAGACTGCCAGTGCTAATTCTGCCTGGCAATGAAGGCAGATACAGCAAGAGACTAAGGATTTTTCTTTCGCTTATATAAATAAGCCCAACTACTTGAAAATGATGGAATGGGGCTAAACTAGCCAAAAATGCTCTCCCTTAAATCCGTACAGGTATATGCTTTCTACAGGAAGTACTTCTGTATTCTCTGACCTCACCCCACCCCAAGCCTGGTTAGGTGATTGAACTCTTTGTTCTCTTAGCTCCCAGCCAATAGCTCTATCACCCCGCTTATCTCATTATGATTGATGTTTCGGTGTCTCTCATTACTAAAGAAGGGGTTCTTAACCTTTTGGTGCCTTTGGCCATCGGCTGAAACCTACACACCAATTCTCAGAATAATGGTTTTCAATGCATAAAATAAAATACACAGGATTACAGAGGAAACCGATTATACTACAATATAGTTCTTAATCCCAGGATGAGAACCTCCGGAGCACGAATTCCCAGTGCCTAGCACACAGCCTGGCACATAGATGGTATCTATAAATGTTTATTTAATGAGGGAATAGAAAGATAAATGGCTCCTGCCGAGTCAGCTTGAGGAGTGATTCATTTCAACTGCTTGTGCACATATCAATGGCTTGCATATGTCTCACCCTGTCTGAGATCATCTAGACCAGCGGTGTGGGGAAACCCACACTCAACCACGGGTGCCATAACATCTATTAATGATGACAGGCTATTGGAAGACCAGTAAAATAACAAAGCTCATGTATTTTCACCAGCTGGAATATTCAGGTAGTGAAAGTGAACAGGCTGTCTTTAGGAGGAGATCTCTTGACTTTGGAAGCCCGATGCTCACATTACCTTAAACCTCTTACAAGAGCTGTGACGGGAAAGAAAGGAACCTGAGCCAGTGTGTAGGTTTTTTCTAGGGCTCCTTTCCTGCCCCAAATTGGTCCTCTCATCTCTGGGAATGAGAAAAGTGTCCCTAAAAACCACAGTGGGATGTGATGGGCCTTTCTGGGTTCAAGCGGTAGTTTCAGTCTTAGAATTTTTGTTTTTATGTACCAACAGAAAACCTAAAGAAGCAGGAAATCACTAAAGACACATAAAGGGCCAAAGGTTTGTTCTAAGCTGATTGCTAAGCCTAAAAATATTCTGAAAAGAAAAATAAAACCCCAATTTTAAAGCTGAAAACACAACTGTATGGGGCTCAGAAATCTCACCCTTAAGGGTTTTAAGACTGACCCTCCCAAGTTAGAGGGTTTCTCTGGCTATATACAGCCATCTGAGGGATGGCAAAACGCAATTTTCATTGCTTGACAGGGCTTCCAACATCAGTTGGAAGAAACATGGCTTCAGGTAGGTGCCTTCTTTAAAAACAAAAAGAAACTACAGGTCAAAGTTTGCTTTTAATAATAATTAAAAAAAAAAAAAAAAAAATCCTCCCACTCCTAAGGTATGTGCTTTCTTTTTTGACCTATTTTTCCTTTAAATCATTTGCAGTTTCCCTATATTTTCCCTAGTGCAGTAAACAATGCAATCAAAGAAATAAAAACCAGGGTCCACTCTTGCCCCAAACACTGAAGAGGGTCAGAGAGGGAATCACAGCACGGAAATGGCCCAGCTCTAAATATACAAACAACTTAAAAAAACAAAACAAAACAGAATACTCCCCCCGCCCCAACATTATTATTGACATTCCTGGTAAATTTCCTGTAATATAATGCTGCAGACAGTGCTTCTTTCCCAGGGAGTCCAGCTCACTCAGGAGGAGACATCTACTCACTGCCTCAGGAAAGGCTGGGGGTGTTGAGTCTTCCCTGCCAAGCCTAAGGCTTGTGATGAGCTCAGTATCTCACAGAAACATCTGTGGGATAAATGGTAAAAATGAATTAAAAGGGGATGAAGGCAGGTAGGCACCTGTCACTGTTCTCCAAATCAGCCAAAAAGCTGAAGAGTGTGGTATTCAGGAGACAGATGCTGGTAAGAGCTGAGGGATGGAGGGCAGAATAAGAGGAAGCACCAAATGAGTGGCTGCTTTTGGTTCCAAAGCCAAAAAAGGGCCCCACCAAAAACGCAGCTGGTCTGGGTGAGGCACTCGCCTGCTCCTGGAGTCATGCAATAAAAAATGATGGCCTTGAAGCCCCACCCCAACGACAGCCAGTCCAAGAACAAGAGCAATTCACACCACATCTCACAGTTTGCGGATGAATGGACTGATCCCAACTTTGGAGGGTAAGCGCTTTGACAAAGGCGGGGTGGGGGTGGGGGGTGGGGCAAGGTGAACCCCAAAGCACAGCTGTGGCACCCCTGGATTTCTATTTCTGCAAAGCCACAGGCCACTGCTGCCATTGCTCCATGAAGGTGTACCCTTCCACCCATCATCTGCTTCTTCTCAAAACTGGCACCCATGGTGGTAACCCTCAGAGATCTTAAGAGACATCTGCTGCACTTCTGGAAGTAAAATAATTTTCTTGCCCCATCCTTGCCAAAGCACTTCCCTTTTCAAGCTGCTGCTGGTATACCACCTCTCCCTCCAAGCAGAGTTCAACTTCCTTTTGTTTCAGAGTTTTGCACATTCCAGGATACAAAATAAAGTACTCTTAGGCATCCACATGTGAGTGAGTTGCCTTCAGTGTCAGATCTGTTCCGGAGTTTGGTCAATGCCTCTTTACAAAAATAAAACCACATGTGTACACAGACAGGCTAGCCTGGAAAGGGCTTTCTGGGCAGGGTTTCTGGTTGTTGATGCCTCCTCTAAAGGGAATAACTTCCTTCATCTAAGAAGGTTAGGACATTGAGTGACCTACTCTCAGCTTCTGAAAGGGCAGTTTGTTTTGTCCATTTTTCAATGAGGGGGTGGGAAGGACCCAATATTTTCAGTTACAACAACAAGATGTTGTTTTCTTTTTTTTAAAAAAAAAGGATCCTATGTGGAAATGGTGGGACAATGATAAAAAGAAACAAATAATTAAAATTCCAAACCAAAACATATCTCCTGGCCCCGATATCCCCAGTTAATCCTCCAAGACCACAATCTCCACATTGTGGACTTGATGCTGGTGTTCTTCCATCTCAGCCACAACTTTCTCCTCAGTCCTCAGCTCTGTCTCCAAGATGACTGCTTTGCCCTCAGTATCCTCAGCCTCTGGGTCTGGGGCTGGGTCAATCTCAATGATGGTCTGCCCATCCTCTGAAGTGCTTTCAACAGCCTGGATTGCTGAGGTCAGGCCAGACTCCATAGCCACCAACTCCACAGGGCTCACCATGGTGGTCATGTTGCCCAGGGTACCCCCATCCTGCATAGCGGTGGAGCTTAGCAGTGCTAAGCTAGACGAAGGGTGGATGGTCATTGTGTCTGGTGAGTTGCTCTTGGCAGAGGAGACCACTGTGGCATAGCGGAAGAGCTGAGGGCCAGAAGGCAGTGTATGGACAGTCACAGGGCTGGAGCCCTGGCTGAGGGTGGCCACTGGAATATTACCCATGGAAAATGACTGACCCACTGGGGTGATGGTGATGGGTGAGATGACTGTGAACTGAGGCTGCTGGACAGGAGGAGAAGGGCTCAGGACGGTGGTGGAGGCTGGCCGCTGGAGCCGGGGCCTTTTTGGAGGTTTAGGAGTGCTCACAGGCATCAGTACCACATTTTGAACCGTCTGGGATTTCAGCCTGTGATCCTGAGCTTGTTTCTTCTGCTCTTCCAACTGGCGTTCCAAGTCTATGGGAAAAAAAGACAGACTATGTGGAGGAAGGTACAAGTTGGGAGAACAGTAAACTGGGGGTCAGGGGACCTGGGCTCTTGTCCTGGTTTTGCCACTACGTAGCCTCAGGTTAAGTCACTCATTGTTTTAAAATGAAAACTAGACTGGATGACGTCAAAAATCCTTCCAGTAATTACATTTCATTGTGAGATTATAGGTAGGGGGACAGTTTAGAATCTTTTTCAGACTATGATCCTAGTATACCTCAACCCTAGAAACTACTCTAGTATTTTGTCACCTGTCACCAAAATACAAATCAAAAAAACATCCAGTTGGTTCTGAGAAGATGAAAATTTGGAATATCTGCACCAACCCTTTGGAACTGCATTAGACCTACAAAGGAGCTACAGTGGCCACTGAGAAAAACAGTGATTCCCAAACTGCCCTTCAAGGCAGGAACATCTTGCTGTGTTGGCTGGAAAACTTCTTTGCTGGTGACCCAAATGGCCTGTCTCCCGCTGGCCCAAAAATGTCTACAGAAAGTTAGAGGAAATCTCTAAGAATTACAGAACTGAAGTAGGTCTTAGAGTTCTCATTAATTTTAATGGGGATCCGCAGAGCTAAAGTGACTTATACTTACGGTCACCGATCTGGGGCCAGGACAAAAGTCTTCTGATGGTCAACTGGGTGGTTTTTCTACTACAATAAGCCTATCACTCTCCTTCTCACAAGTGTCCAATCCAACTTGCTGACCACTGGTGAGACCACATCTACACCTGAACTTCTCTGTTGATTAGTACCAAATAAGCACCCAATAAATAATTGGTTACACCTATGGAGCATTTTGCTCTCTATGGAACACCAAGAGCAAAAGTCAATTCCTTGTTTGGAATAAAAGAAGTAAATAGGGGTCAGTAACACCTTCAAATTTATAAAATACTACCTTTTAAAGTTATAAAATACTGGATATTTTCTATCTTCAGTAGTAATCGAAGTAATGGGAACTTAAACAAGGTACCAATTAAATCTATAATTTTTTTTTTTTTAATTTTAAATCAGGGAATATTATAAATAACAATGCCCAATGTTGGTGTGCTCAAATTGGTAACATAAATCGGTGTGATCTTCTTGGGAATTTAACAATAGGTCACAAAAATCCATTAAAAAATTATCAATACCATTTAATCTTAAACTTAGTCCTGAGAAGCAGTTTAAAAGGGCATAGAAAGCAAAAAAATTATACCAGTTCACTCCAACATTATATACGCTACTAAAGAAAATTTACAAATTTTAAATATCATCCCTAGAGGAATGTCTAGGTAAGGCACTGTGTATAGCAACTTGGAAAATTATTATTATGTTGTAGTGAAAAAGGCAGAAAAGAAAACTTTATATATATTATGATTAAAACTATCTAAAAAATAATATGGATAATGAACTAAAAGTCTACTTCTGTTAAAAAAAAAAAATTTTCTGATGGCTTGAAATTTTAAGGTGAGACAGAACTCTGGATCAGGAATAAGAAGATAGAGTTCTACTCCAGGCTTTGCTGCCAAGAAGTGATGTGGCCTTAGGCAAGTCATTTATCCTTTTTGGGCCTCTACTGGATCATCTGTAAAATATGGATACTAGCTACCTTAGCATTCTTAGGAGGATCAATGACGTAGGGTACCTCTGAAAGCACTCAGTAACTGAGTTTAAAATATAAACTGGGTATAAAAATAAATTTAAAACAACCTAAATTGTCCCTCTTTTACTAAATGATTCTTTCTTTTTGGCTTCGTGACTAACATATTCTAAATTATTCAAAGGCTAAAAATTCATACCTCTGACTTGTTTTGTATTTTTCACCTACCTTACCTCCTCCAGAAGCTTCTCTTGATTATTGGTGTAAGGATAGGTATAAGTGACTACTCCTTTTGTTCTTCTACCATACCTGTGACATTCTTCTGTCACAAAACTTACTTATTTGTTTCTAGGTCTGCTTCCTCCTTGACTGAGGCTGTTTTATTCAATTTTGAATTTCTGAAACCTAGTTTGGAGACTAACACAAAGTAAGTACTTGATACAGAGTTAAATTACCCATGTTCTCATAATTTCTGATTACCACAAATAATGCAGAAGGTGCTAAATTTACATCCACCAAAAGGAGCAATATTAAAAATGTAAAAAAGACAAAGGCCAATTTCAATTTGTATCTTCTGCCACCAACATAACTGGATTAATGAACATTCCAGTAGACATCTTAATCCTCAAACAGATACAGAAGGAGGACCGTGATGCTGGCTGCTTTGTTTCTGCCTTTGTGTCTCCTTCGCTTCCCACCACTCCAACTCACTTGAGGCTGTGTATAAAGGAAGAGCAAAATCTGATACAATGTGAATTCAAAACAAAAAGCCAGTCCCAAGAGAAGTCACAAGGAAGATGTCAGGACTCAAGGAAATCAGTACAAAACACCTAAGAAGGGTGATAAGTCACACACACCTGACAGAGTATAGAGAAATTGCTCTTCTCCCTGCTCTACTTGGTTCCTCCTGTTGTCCAAAACCTTCTTGACTGTGTCCATTAGGCCAAATGTATGTGCTACATTATTGAGAACAGCGGCATCTATTTAAAACAAAAGACATGCCTGTTGAGTTAAAACAGAAATGTTCCATCAACTTCCTGCTGTGCTGTTTATAAATATGAAACAACCCAAACACAATGGGACTCTCCTAATTTCACGTGGTTTTTTTTTTATTTTTAATAAAGATTTATCACATGACTAACTAATTTTATTTAATTATATCTTGGTTAAGTCTTTCTATACAAATAAATTAAAAAATCAGGAAAAAAATCCCATATCTGGTTATAGGTTTTGACTTTTGGTTTAGAAAACATGGTCACTGTATTAGATAGAGCTAAGTTTGAATCTCAGTTTTGCTATTTCCTCTCTCTGTGACCTTGGGCCAATCATTTCACTCCTCAGTTTTCTCATCTGAAACAAATGAGATTAATAATACTTACCTGCAAGATAGATATGCAAATTAGAAATAACTTATTTGAAGTATAAAACATAGGGACTGGCACGCAGTATTATTATTATTTCTCTGTTCCCCTTTATGCAAAACTAATAGAAAGAGTTGTCAATATTTGCTGTCATTACTTTCTTAACCAGGACCACTTCTCAACCTACACTCTCTTCCACAGTCATCTCATCCAGTTCCATGGTTTTAAATACCACATACATGCTGACAACTCCTGTATGTATATCTCCAGCCCTGACCTCTTTCCTGCATTCCAGATTTATATATCCTTGAATCTGAGCTACATCTTCATTTGAAGGACTCAAAGGCATCTCAATTTAACAAGTAAAAGGCCAGTTCTGATTTACCCTCTAAACCTGTTCCTCCTCCAGTGGTCTTTACCTCAGTAAATGGCATCACTATTCACTGCTCAGGTAAAAACGCCTAAGTCATCCTGGATTTCTTTCTTTCTCTTTCACCCCACATCTAATCCATCAGCAAGACTTATCAGTTCCACATTCAAAACATATCCCCAATCTGATCACTTCTTCCCAGGTCTACCCCTACTATGCTAATCAATGCCACCACCATCTCTTGCGTGGACTAATTCCTTCAAGAGTCTCGCAAGTGGTCTTTTTGTTTCCACTCTTGCCTGCAGATAGTCTACTTTTCACACAGAAACCAGAGTGATCTTTTAAAAATATAAATCTGATCACTTCACTTGCCTTGTTCACAATCACTATGATAGCTTACCATCACCTTAGAATAAAACCCGAAGTTATGGCCAAGGCTCACTGGAACTGGCCCCTCTTCCTCTCTATCCTCAGCACTATCAGTCTCCCCATAGTCTACTCCACTGCAGCTACACCAAGGCTCCTGTAATTCTATGAACCCACCAGGCTCCTTCCCACTTCAGGATCTTTGTTCTGTCTAGAATGTTCCCTCTCCTAGCTTGCTACCTGGCTAGTTCATCAATTCAGGCCCTGCTCACATGTGACCTCCTGAGAGAGGCCCTCCTTGACCACCCCATCTAAAATAGGGTGATTTCTGTATTATTTGCCTTTTTTTCACTCCAAGCATACATTCTTCTAAATTAAAAAAAAAAAAATTGCTCCAAGTTGTTGAAGTGTATGTTCATGTGAGTTATAAAGTTAAGTGTATATAGCATATGGGTTGAAAAGAGGTAACAAGAAACAACTAACAAATCTAAGTAACAACTCACTGAACATACACAAGCATATGAGGTCTCATCATGACCCCATTTATATCAGATGATTAGAACATCCTTTTACATCCTTCACAGCAGCAAGCATCCTGTGAATATTCAAAACAGCTATAAGTACACACAACAGTTCTAGAAGCCTTTAACTGATAGGATATGAGAATACTCTAAAACCAGGTGGAATTCTCCAATTTTCAGATGTATATCAGCCTTGGAGCCCTGGTGGTGCAGTGGTACAGAGCTCAACTGCTAACCAAAAAAGGTCAGCAGTTCGAATCCACCAGCCACTCCTTGGAGACCCTATGGGGCAGTTCTACTCTGTCCTATAGGGTTGCTGTGAGTCGGAATCGACTCTAATGCAACGGGTAATGGGTATGAGCCTTAAATTTTATGAGCCTTAATTTCCTGATCTGTAAAATGGGGGTAATAATACCTACACCTCAGGGTTTTCATGAGGCTAACAGGACCAGCCTACAGTTGTGAGTGTTCAATAAATGACCATATTGTTAGGATTAGTTCACTTACCTGTGACCTGGAATGGAGCCTGGATGAGCCGCTGCTGCACGCCCCTGAGTAGCTCCTCTATTTCCTTCTGTATATTACAGACAACCTCTTCCATCAGCCCGACATCAACTATTCCTTTCCAGAACATCAAAGTGTCCTCTGGCACAAAGGGGACAAGAGAGAGAGTAAACAAGGGATGCTATATAGATACTCAGGCACACTCTCTACAATGTTAAATTCAAAATTATTTCAATTCAAAAGGATTTCTTGTTGGGCTATTTCCGAGAAAATTGGTAAGATGGAAAGAATGGACTATAGGGTCAAACAGATGAATTCAGCTCTGACACATATTGGTTGTGTGACTGTCTCAGGCAAACTGCTGAAACTTTCTGAATTCCAATTTCTTCATGTGTAAAATGTGACTCTGCAGGCTTGCTGCATGGATTAAAATAAGATGTTTGTAGCTATAACGGGTATTAGTATGCATGAGAAAAGCCAGCAAAAATAAATAAGAGGGCTTCTATGCCCAGAAGCATCATGATAAGGGGATAAGGGTCACAAAACCCCACAAGAAATACCGAGGATGAACACATCTGAGCCCCACAGGAATGTACCTGAAATTTCCTCTGAGTCTTTCTTTACGCCCTCCTCTGTGGCCATGGTGACAGCAGCAGTGAGGGCCGAGTTCCATTCCAGCCCTGCCTCTTCCATGCTCTCCTCTGAGATGGCAATCTGTGTGATGCTACCTAGAAGCAGTCCATTGGAGGTGAGGCCAGTAAATTTTATGAAAAAGTCATAGCTATCCTCTACCTGATGCTCATAACCACGGAGCCCCTGCTGTTATTTTAACATTCTGGCCTCTTGCCTGCAGATCCAAACTTTAAAAACTAGACTCCTAGGTAAGCCAAGATGATTGGCTTTTCTAAAGAGAACCTGCCTTGCAAAAGAAAACATTTTCTTCTTACTCTAAATAGAAAGTGAAAGGTAAGTTTTGTTTTTTTTAAAAAAAATCACAAAGCGTAATTTGCTTGCTGAGCAGGTATGTTTTTGAAAGAGAATGAAGGTGGGCATGATTGCCAGGCTGCCTGTCCCAGACTTATTGAGGGTAAAAACGACCTGGACTAATTTAAGAGAAATCCATGGTGGTTGGCCAAAGGCCCTATTATAAGCATGTTTGATACTAAGCATCTAGAATATCTGAAGTTGTTACAGCTTATTTATCAGCCTATGTGAGAGAAAGCAAGAGAAATGAGACCAAAAAAAATCAGCAGATTCACACAGCAAAAAGAATTGAGAAAAACCAAACTGATCCAAACAGAAATATAGGCAAGTGTGGACTCCACATGTAGAAGATGTTAGTACTCAAACAAATGAGTATCAGTAATAACAATAATCAAGTAAAGGAGTTTTGGCCAAATAAAAAGAAACAAAATAATTCCACAGCATTTTTTACTTTTCAAGAGAAAGAGTCAAGTGACCAAAAATTCAAACTGCTAGGTATATTATATTTTCCTGAAATGACTTACTTCCAAAAGATTTGGCTTCTATCCACCCAGTGGTTACGCACAGGATATTAGGGCTTGCCAGAAGAAACACTGAGAGGTCATCTTTAGCACAGTACTCCCCTAACCTTTTACATCCTTTAGCATTCTTATGACTCTGTCAGACACATTTAGAAATCTTCTGGTAGTAGTTGAGACATATTTATCCAGCTGTGCTAAGTCTCCAGCTGGATTAACTAAAACTTTAATAATGATCTCACATGGCTACATGTTTCCTGGACAGTTGAAGCCCTAGTCCCAAGCTCAACAATACTGAAGTTAAGTGTCTGCCCATCCTGCCATCTGTCTGTGAGGAAGTCTCAGCTTAGGAATCTAGACCCTTCCAGACAAATATCTTTGATCCTTACAGCAGGGTCTCCTGAGTCTAGTCCAGCCAATGAGACATGGACATATCTCAGTTCAATGGCTGAAAACCATTCATCATTCTAATCTACTTTCCTGACTTGACCACTAATAGTGCAAAGAGTTTTCAAAACAGTGTAAGCTCAACCCAGACAAGCCAAATGGCACCAAAGTGAAACACTTGAATAAGCATTATAACTACTAAACCATCTATCTAGTGCTTACCATACATTGTAATAAAGAAGCAAGGAAGGAGGTCTGGACAATGGGACTCGTTTGAAACAAAACAAGGTCTGTTTCCAAAGCATGAAATCCCACCCAAGTTTACCGTACCTCACAACAAGGCACATCAACACTCCCGAGAATTGAAATTAAGGAACAAAGGGAGGCACAAGGGGAAAAGTGCTGCTGAAAAATACAGTGGGTTTTCAGGTGGTTTCCTACCCCCTACCATCGGCCGAGGTGGGTGTCTGCACCACACTTGTCTGCTGTCCTGGCACTGGAGCTCTTGCGCTGCTGATTAGAAGATCAAATTTGGTGCTTCTGCAGGTATTGGAGCAAACCTTGTCATGTTGGTAAAAATCAATCTGTCCAGAGTCCATCATTTTCCTATATAAAGGGAGACAAGAAGTACCAGTTCAGCCTGCATTTCATCTAGAGGAAACTAGCCCTCAGGGATAGAGACAAAATTGCTGAGTCCACTTTGTAGATTAGTGAAAACCAATAGTATTAAAAGCCATTAGATTGCAAAAATTCTAATTGGGGCTATAAAATTTTCATTGGTCCTGCCCATGTTTACCAGTACTCCTCTTCTCTTCCTACTCTACTCATTACGCGTCCTCTCTCCTATTTCCTGTTATCACTAAAGTTTAGGTAATACTCCTAACAATAGCTAAGTTTCCCCATTGAACTTCATTGAAACCAAACCCAAAAGACTTTGGTTATAAAAGCCTGAAAGACTAGCTCATATCACAGCACAAATGAGAAATGCCACAGGGGAATTTTGTGATGCGCTTCTGATGTATTATTACTTCTACACCAGTAAGATTTGTTGCCACTTTCACAGATATAAAGCTTCAGCAGATTTCCTTTAAAAACAAACAAAACATATATATGTATACACACACATATTGGTAACAACTCTCCTATGGAGAGCAAAGTTGACTTTACTAAACCCTCACTAGAAAACGTCCTTCTCCCTGGATCCACAAAACATTGTTATTACAGGCCATGAGCAAAAAGATGGGGTATTTTAATTATACTAAACTGTATGTTATAACGTCACTTGGCTTTCACTAAGGAATTCTTAGGCATTCTACTTCCTTTTGGATTTAGGGAAACTTGGCATGTACTTGTTTTTCTGAGCAAATAAAACAGACCAAGAACAATGAAAATGAAAGTTACAGGTATTTTTCCCCAATTTTATTTAACTACTGATTTCTGTATACAAATTATCTGAAAATAAAATTTTTTTAAAATAATGTTTATGGGTTTCCGACTATAAAAATAATATGTGAAGGAAAAAAATTAAAATTTTTAGTGGAAAATACAGAAAACTATAAAGAAAACAACTGTCCTTTAGAAAACAAAACCTAAAACAGAGATAATGTCATTGTTTTGGCATATTTTATTCCACTTATTTATGTGTGTGTGTGTTTAACACAGCTAAAATCACACTGTTTAATTGACTTTATATTTTGTTTTCTTTCTTTACATTACATCGTAAGCATTTTTCCACATAAAAACTCTTCAGAAATATTTTAATGACTGTATAATATCCCATAGTATATACTCATATATATTTAAATGAGTCATAATTTACTTTAGATGTTCCTTGACTGTATATTTTCCAGACTGCCATTTTTTACCATAATAAATAATGCTGCAATGAACATCTTTATGCTTGAATCTCTACAAACACTATAGATTATTTCTTAGGACAGATTCCTCAAAAAGAATTAAAAGCACTTCCACCCAAAGCACAATTAAAAAAAAAAAAAAATTATACTAAGTGAATAAGCCAGACACAAAAGAAAAAATATTATGTGATTCCACTTATATGAACTCTCTAGAATAGACAAATTCATTAAGAGAGAAAGTAGATTAGAGGTTACCAGAGGCTAGGAGCAGGGAAAAATGAGGAGAAATTATTTAATAAGTACAGAGTTTTTGTTTGGGGTGATGAAAAAAATTTGGAAATAAATGGTGGTGATGGTCGCAAAACATTGTGAATGTAATTAATGCCACCAAATTGTACATTTAAAAATGGTTAAAGTAGGTGGCACAACATGAAAAAATGTAATCAATGTCACTGAATTGTAAATGTGGAAGTTGTGTTCGCAAATGTTTTGGCGTGTATATTTTCATCACAACAACAACAACAAAAAATGGTTAAAATAGTAAATTTTAGGTTCTATATATTTTACCACAATAAAAAATAATAAAATAAAAAAGGGTGGAGAACAGTACACATTCTGACGTTTGCTTCTGTGGTACAATGACGGCAAGGATTGCATTCATTATGCACAATCGTTATTCAGCTACAGCACCCTTCTACTTCACCAGGTGATCCCAAGATTTGTCAGTCAGCCTATACTTCTCCACGGTTGTCACACTTCCTTAGCACCAGGCTTAGCTGTGCCTCTGCTTGGTGATCTCAAGCAGGACTGTCACCCACTCCTGCGCTTCTCTGACCAGAGACTATTCTACCCAACATCCTGACATCAGAAAAATCTACCCTAGATGCTAGGAAGAGTTCATTTAATTTGGTCTTCCTTCCCTCCCAGGAATTTTAAGAACAAGTTGATGAAGGTCAAATAATGCATGGATTGCTCAAGTCAATCCTTCAGATGGAATAAAATTTTTGAATTAAAGAGAAAAGAGTAGATTCTCTAGATACTACTATGATTAAGTGTCCCAAAGTGTGTTGGAAGGCATGTGCTTGCCATTAGAGCTTACCTGAGCATGATTCCACCTAAACGAATGGCTCTCTTCCAGTCCTTCAGGGTGGACTTGCCAGCCAGGTGAACAAAATGCTTGGGGCTGATCAACTGATCATTGAACTAAAGTCAAAACAAAAGTCCAAAACAATCTAATGTCAACTTAGCCAGGCAAAGAGGGAAAAGAAAGAGATGATATCTGTACTTGTTATGTACAAAGATACCCAGGCAATATTCTAAGCTATAAAACCAAAAACCAAATCTGCTGCTGACGAGTCAATTCAGACTCATAGTGACCCTATAGGACAGAGTAGAACTGCTCCATAGGGTTTCTAAGGAGTGGCTGGGAGATTTGAACTGCTGACCTTTTGGTTAGCAGCTGAGTTCTTAACCACTGCACCACCAGGGCTCCTCCTAAGCTATAGACTTGTATTACCCAGCCTCCTGCCCTATTGTGGAGCCCTGGCGGCACAAGTGGGTTAAGCATTTGGCTGCTAGCCAATAGGTTGGCACTTCAAATCTGCCAGCTGCTCCTTGGAAACCCTATAGGGCAGTTCTACTCTGTCCTATAGGGTTGTTATGAGTCAGAATTGACTTGACAGCAATCGGTTTGGTTTGGTTTTGCCCTACTGTACCAGGAAAGATGAGCACAGTGTTCTTTTCTGGTACAAAGCTACAGAGGACATCAGGAGGATCTGAGATTAATACACTGATTAGCTCCTAAAATCCATTTAGGGCTTGAGTCAGGTGGTTAGGTCCAGTGTTGCAAAGGCTATTCAAATAAACTAAAGTGATCTATCAGGTCCTAATGACAAGATTCAGGATGTGGCAGAAAAGACAAGTATGACAGAATCAAAAGCACTGCAGAACCTCAAAACTCTGTAATCCTTAATGATTCTAGAATGATGTCACTGAAGGTGACTACTTTTTATGGATACAGCTGTGGCTACCAATGGACACAGAACGAGTAGTTATTTCCACATTTGCTCTCACAAAGATTTTATTTTTATTAATTCTACCACAACGCATACCAGTGCAAGGCATTTGCTCTGTATGTTTCTATAATGCTCTCAAATCCCACAAGATGTAAGTCACTATTATGCTTTCAGAATACATATGTATAATCACTCATAATACGAATTTAGAAACAGAAATATGTCTACCTTTGTGAGGCCCTCTAACATTAACTATAAGTCATTAGAAACCTGTAAGTCATAAGAAAGTTATTTAGAAAACTTTTGAACTTAGACATAGAAATGGATTGAACAATGGGCTCGAACACAGCAAAGACTCTGAGGGTGGGGCAGGACCGGGGTGTGTTTCGTTCTGTTGTACATAGGGTTGTTATGAGAACCTACCTGACAACACCTAACAACAGACATGGAAACACAGAAGCATCTGATATATGTAAAGCATGTAAACAATCTTTAAGTTCACTGTGACCTGGCATGCTGTGACACAAGAAAACATAACATAAATCTAAACAACCTCCCTAATCTCCAACCTTGAAGAAAAGATATGCCATTAGGCTACTCTCTAACCCTGCAGAAAAGACATAACATACTAGTCTTTGACATCACACTGACCCTTGTCGTGTGGAACCAAGATGACAAATTCACATATAAACCCTAAATTTATGCTCACTCACTGAGAGAAGGCAGAGATGGAACTGAGATTCTGCCACCGCCGACCTTGGACCCATCTACAAGGGACCTCCACTGAGTTCAAGCCGTGGTTAAGCCTTCCTTCCGAGACTTTTTGTTAAAGGTAAAAGCCTGAAGTCTAAAGATATGGACTCTAACCACTGAACTAACATTGCAATTGTAATTGCTAATTCTGATTCTCCGGTTCTAAATGAACGCTGTGAGGTCTTACTTGCGTGCCTTGCCACGACTATCTTGCAATAAACTAAATGAGTTTATGCATGTCAAACCTGAGTATCTCTCTGTTAATATTCTAAGATAAAATCCTACACAACAGCATCTTACATATATTATTTCATTTAATCTTCTAGCAACCTTACAGTATACATATATGATTATTAACACTTTAATATATGAGGCTGTGAAATATTAAATAACTTGTTCGAGGTCACCCAGCTAGCAGTAATAGAGACAGGATTCCATTCATTCATTCAACAAATATTTATTTTATTAAACAAGTATCTATGGATTAGCTACTATATGCCAAGCACCATTCTAGGTGTTGGAAATACATTTGTGAACAGGACAGATAAGTTCCTTGTTCTCACGGAACTTGTATTGTAGTGGGACTTCAGCCCAGGTCAATTTCACTCCAAAGTCTTTATTTTTTCTACTGTGACACAACGGGACTAAAGCCACAAAAATAAAAAACATTGATATGGTGGGCAAGAGGAAGGAGGCATCAAAACCACACCCTTTGAAAACAAGGAGTCCCAAAATAGGCCCCAGCAAGGAAAGCAGATAATTACCTTGACACACTTCACATTTATTCCTGGACATACAAATTTCTTCCAGAGGAGGATGGCTTTGCTCTCCCCACAAGTTATGGGGTAAGCAATTTCCATATCCTCGTTTGCTTCTATAGTGCTTGCGTCTGAAAATGGAAAAAAATATCAGTTATTTATTGAACGGCTCTTCACCAAAGCTTCAATTCAAAACCTAGTCTCTTGGCTCCTCTGAGGGGCTAATTATTGATACTTGCTAGTATTGTTTAGGAATCCTCTAGAAGAAGTTTTGCATAACAGTTATCTCTCACCAAGCTCCCACTATGTGCTATGTACTTTTACATGCATTATTTTGTTTAGTTCTTAGAACAATCCTATGAGGCAGTGAGTGTTTCCTCCATTTTACAGTAAGTATGTGGGACTGAGAAAGGTGAAGTGACTTTCCCAAGAACACACAGCTAAGAAGTGAGAAAGTGGAATTCAAACTCAGGTTTGTTTAACTTCAAAGTCTATTTTCTTTCCAGTGACTGCCTTCCAGTCAACACCTTATCAGAAGTCTCATCAGCAACTTCCCTAATGACAGGGATCAACCTTAATGATCCAGTTTCTTTGTGGGATTTTTACAAATTAAAGATCTTTTCAGCAACCCTAGCAAATTGATGTTAAACAATTATTACCAACTGACAGCCCTAACATGTAGCCAGTGGTATCTCTATATGTACCACCATCAAATTGATGGCTGCATTACTGGCAGGGCACAGTGGGCAGGGGAAAACTTAAGGCACAAAAGGCAAGAAATCTCAACCAAGTAAGCTAAGGTCAAAGATACTAGAATAACAAAATGACTTACCAATCCCTTCTTCAATTTTGTGTATTGTGTGAGTTTCTACTGCCACAACTGCTGTGTTGTTCTCCGACCCAGCTTCATAAATCCTGTTGTAAAAGTGTCCATCGATAAACAAACTACATAAATCATGAAAAAATTAATATTCATAGCATGGGGTTATAAATTTGTTTTAATCTATCCCAAAAGGAATAAAATATACTTTACAACTCTATAGAAATGTTAGTGCTTTGAGTAGTTCACGCTTATATTTAGACTCCAAGCTGCCCAGGACTGCTCAGCAGCTACTACCATGGAAATGAATCAACAACGACTTTCCTCACCTTGAAGGACTGTATACACCACTACTTGCTACTGTACTACACCAAACGTTCCTCTTCATAACTTTAAATCTCATGACATACAGCTTTGTACAAGATTAAGTCATATTACACAATTATCCTGATTAAGACTAAAAAGTAATTATCACTGGACAGTTCAAGAAAGAACCATGAAAAGTAATATGTTGACCACAGAAGTTAATGTCCCTTGTTGGAAATCTGGGCCCTTTGGCATTTTTTAAGGCACCATAACCAAACTATTGACATGAGCAGAGCCTAATGAAAAAAAAAGTAAGAGACTATGCCCACAGTAACTAGCAGCGACTAGAGGCATCACTTACGGAAAGGTTATATATAGCCCAAGTCACTCTAAAATGTCTCTACCTTTTAAGAAATGTGCTCAGATAACCTAACATGATACACTGAGGTCCTTTGTTTCATTTCTATAATAAAGCTTATGTGTAATTATTTCACCTTGTTATTCGAAAGCACTGCCTGAGTAGTATTTCAGCAAATCTTTACATCAATGACCACCCACCTCCCTGGTGATCCCTCTAGCACAAACCCCCCACCCCCTTCTAAATTCCACACCATGACATAGTTAACTGCTAACTGAATAAATCCAATTGGATGTCCCACAGGACTTTGCGGAACTCACTGTGACTAAAATAACCATGTTATATTCCCTCTCCTACTCCCCAAACTACTACTCTTCTTCCTATAGTTCCCCCATCCTTGTTAATGGCATCACCCAGCACACTGTAGCCTAAGCCAGAACCTGGGCATTACACTAGATTTCTCCCTTTTCCTGCTCTTCAACTCCCACATAGTCAGTTGCCAAATAAACTACCAGATGAATCTCTTTAACACTAATCTCTTCTCTCCCACTGCTACTGCCTTAATTCAGGCCTCATCATCTGGGTCTGGACTAGTTTCTTTGCACTTGGCTGATCTACTATAGTCCTACCAGAGTGATCATGTAACTCCTTCCTCGAAGTCCTTCAAGAACCCTCTCCTCACTACTAAAATAAGGCCCCAAATCCTTAATATGATATTTAAGCCCCTCTAAGATCTGGCCCCTGGTTTCAATTCTCTCCAAACCCTACTTTATAATCCAAGCCCCAGTTTTATTTGTGGTTCCCCAAAATGCCATCTTTTTTTTACACTTCTGCTTTTGCTCTTACTTCTCCCTTTGCCCCACCTATTTGTTTTTCAATAAGTAGCCTCTATGATGTTTTTCCTACCTCTTCCATCCCAATTCCTCCAGTATAATTACTCACTTCCTCCTTGGTGATCCAAGTATACTTTGTCACAACACCTATAACTCTTAACAATATACACTTGTTTACCTGTCTGTCTCCCTTAGGAATAGTTTAAGAAGTCCCTGAGAACAGAGATTATGTTTTATTCATTTATTCAATTTTGCATGCCCAGCATGTAGCACACTGTCCCTGAGAACAGAGATTATGTTTTATTCATTTATTCAATTTTGCATGCCCAGCATGTAGCACACTGTCTGGAACACGGTGAAGCACCCAATAAATGGGTGTTCAATGAATGAGCATTGGGTGAACATAAGAAACCATCACTTCAAGTGAGATTAGTAAACCGATTCTAAATGATAAGTATGTGAAACATCCCTTAAAAGAATAAATTCTTATTTATACATAATTTCAACGGCCAGTAATTGTACTTTGGGGCAGGAAGTAGGGGGCATAGTCTATATTTTTATGAGTAAACAAGATTTTATCAGGGAAGTATTTTCTAAAGCAATTCAGGGTAATGATAGACTTCGCCTAATTCTCTATACCTACTACAGCTACAGTCAAAACTCATATATTCATAACGTTAACAAGGCATTGTAAGATACTAGCATGCCTTGTGTATTATCAAAGGAAAAAAGGTAAAATTTATGTTTATTAGAACTTCAAAGTTAGGTCTATTTTACTGTATTCTAATTCTCTGAAAACTGATAAACCACATATAGTTTTTTTTTTTTTAATCCAGAATGTTAAGGAAAGATATTCTATTTAACTGAATATTGGATTAAAAATTAAGGATTCTCAAAAACTGAATTATCTTACATAAACTAAGGAGTACCCTACTGATCTATAAATCTTCCTAAGACTTAAAACTTTCCACTAGGGAGGGACATGAGCATGAAAGGGAAGTAGGGTCACTACTCAGCTTCTCAGTTCAGTCCATTACATCTGGACTGAATTTCCTCTACAGAGGAAAGTCAGTCAGCACACTGAGTAAACTTACATAGTACTGAAGTCACCAGACACTGATCTCATTATGCTAAAAATTGTATTATGAATTTGAAATGAACTGGAAAGCTAAGAATGTTGATGGAATCCTAGCACCTCCAGTCCTCCTAGAAATTTTTTGAGTATGTTATAAAAGATTTTATTTGAAAAAGTGAATAGCCATTCCTTTTTCTAAAGAAAGCATATACTAAACAAGGCTTTTATCTTGAAAAGCTCCCAGAATTTACAGCCTTGTAAATTATATATATGAATTATAGCCTTGTACCTTAGTATCTACGTTAAAAAAAAAAAAAAAAAAAAAGTTACATGTGAACATCTTTTAAAGCCAATCTAGTTTTAATACGAAAGCATCAGCTTATACAATGTGTCAGGTTCTATATATTCATATCAGGAGACTGTTACTAGACAGTCTACTTTTGCTTCATAATGTATTCCTGAAAACTTATACATGATGAATACTTGAAATCAAGTGTAAAATGTCATACATGTAAAAGTTAAAAAGACAAAGGGAATTCTGTTCACTGAAATCTAAAAACATTTATATAAAGTTCCTAATTATTTCTTACTTTTTGGATATAATCGTTACCAATATATTCCCAGCATTTCATACATGTTACTTGATTGTTTCTTTGCTGCATACCTGAACTCACAGCCCATCAGGTTAAGTGTGACAGAGGCTGAAGACTGACACCCAGTGATTTTCATCTTTGTCTAAAGTATATTAAACTTATAAGACCTGTACTTATCACTAGTATCAATGTTTTATTTCCCATTCATTTTTATAAAAAAAGGATGGAATGCAATAAAATAAATACTGTATAAATTGAGCACTGATTGGCAGGCATCTCAAAGTACAGTATCTCAAAATTTATTCATTAGCTCACATACTAAATTCAGTATGTGAACAATGCCTTGGGTCAATATATGTTGTACAAAGTTGTCTATATCTAATCAAGCATCCAGAAGGTTCCAGAAAAAGCACTATCATTAAAAAAGGCAGACCAAAGAAAAATAAATCAAACTAAATCTTCAAAACAACTAAATCTATAAATAGTAGAGAAGAAATTTCTGTCTCTACTAGGGGTAAGACAAGTGACAATTGGAGCACTTTAGAAAAGAGAAGAAATGGTAACTCCATGAAAAAATAAAGCTGCAGAGAACTCAAGAACCTACCCCTCATTTCCTCCTCATGTAGCAAAAGGTTGCACCCAAAAGTGTGTGTATGTGTGCATAACAAATGAAATTTTCAAACAAGTCAATCTGGATAAGTACGCATAATCTGATGATGACAATAAGTATTTAAATCACTCTACCAACTATATATCAGGAAGCATTTATATCAACTTTCCCTTATAGAGCTTAGAATATTTCTTTCATGCTTAACAATATTCATAAATGCCCACAAACTGTGGTTATATTAAAAAAAAATTATCTTTTTGAGATACACACTAATTTCAGATTTGTTTCAGAAAAATTCAGGAGCAGGTGAATGTAGACATGAAATAAGACTGGTCATGTGTTGGTAAATGTTGAAGCTAGGTGATGGATACTTACATGGGGGCTCATATTATTTCATTTTATTTTCTTTATTTTTGTATATATTTGAAATTTTCTATACTAAAAAGTTTTTTAAATTACCAAGAGAGGTTCTGATTGTCTTTCTCCAGAAAAGTTTAGGACAAAGTACATTATTTACTAGCTTGGGACTGGATTATGTGTTATCCTGGGAACATTTCTAATCTTATGAAAAATTCTTTATCTCCAAGATAGAATAATTACCTCCCTTCTCTCTGTAGATCTAATTCTTACTTATCCTTCAAGATCCGTTTTTTCAAATCTCCTTTCTTCTTTCAAATTCATAGTCATCCTCTGAATTCCAAAGCACTTCCTAACCATGCCACTCAGCACTTAGATTTTGCCATGGTAGTGATCTTTTTATTTACTTTTTTTGGTTTGTTTGTTTTCACAACCAGAATGCACCCTTAGATGGTAGGAACTCTGTGCTGTATTTCTTTTAATACCTTTGTGATACATTATATTATAGTTGTTGTTGTTAGTCACAAGTGGTTGATACACATTGATAGAGCAAGCTTGATAATTTGTCCATCCATGAGGGTCCAAACAGCTTTCTGGCAGGAATGCTTTTGTAGCTGCCTTGCCTGATCTTCTCAACTCTAAGGAAACTGTCTTTTGGTAAACAAGTATTAAGACCCTGTGCTAAGTACTGTGGATAAATAAGATGAGGAAGCCATATAGCTTACCCTCCAGGAGAAGGAGAGAGACAAGGAAACAGGTAACTGATATGATATGATGAATTACATATATTACTTTATAGAGATGAAAACTTAGTCATTCTAGGAGATTAATGTTGAATGTTCCATTGTGCTAAGCAATGTAAAGTTATAATTTCCCCTCCTTTTAAACCTCTCAAAATCTTTAGTCACTTACCCTTGTTGCACAGGTTGTAACTGCAAAATCACCTGGGTTTTAGTGTTTTCAGGGTTCTCTCCTTCATTTCCTTCAGTGGGTACCACAACCACATCCCCCACTGGGACACTCACTTCTGCATTGGCCATCTTTCACATGAAGTCAGATAGATGAGCTGCTATCAGGAATAAGAACACAAGTAATTTTTTTCTGGTTTGAAAAGATAGCGACCCATAGGAAGGGAATACCAAAATAATGACTACCAATTCCAAGGACACCCTGGAGACTATGGTCCTCTGAAAAGGATGGGAACTGTGAGAAGGGGCTGACATAGGCTCTGATCTTTCCAGAAATGCCTCAGTACTCACTAGCTACTGTAGGTTTTCTTAGTATGTCTGATTCATCTAGTGGTGTGCTTGAGCCAATTCTATCAGTTTGTGAGAACCGACTGTGTGTTATCTCTTCCCAAGTCCACATTCACTGACACCTAAGTTGGTAGTTTGAAATCAGCAATGCTGCAAGTATTTACACCACAGAAATTGACAAGTCCTACAAATCAGAGTTTGTTTGTTTTCCTGGAAAGCTGGTGTATCAGTACACCATTAGTTCCATCTCAAACAATAAGCTCCTGGAAAGCAGGAATCATATCTATTTTCTTTGGAACCAGCCATTATGCCTCACCAAGTACTCAGTCCTTTGTGAATACTTAATAAGTATCTGCTGACTAACGGAACTAAGCTGAATGAGAAAGGGAAGATGGATTACATTGTGTGGTTGTTTAAAAAATGCTGAAGCCACCTGTATGACCTCTAGGAACTTCTTAATACCTCTTTGCCTCAAACTGAATGGAGAGATGATCTCGCCTCATATCCCCTTGCAGGACTGTTGGGGAAACCAGTGTCCAGCATCATGAGCTTCTTGACTCTAAAGTAACTCAAAGCGTTGTCTCAATCTTAATGAAAACTCAGAGGGCCCCAGGGTATTTTACAGCTATTAGTTTTCATGGTTGAAAAGAGAGAGTCACGTAAGAGAGTATCGGTCAGAGCACTGTATTTACTTAAATATGTGAGCATGGGAATTTGTCTAAGGCTGCCTAAACAGAGAAGGCACATAATGCATGAAAGTCTAAATATGTAACTAGTAGTTAAAAGACTTAATTCTAAGTCTCAAGTCTGCCATAGCATTTTTTTGCCTATACTACATACTTAACCATGGCACTCAAGGTCTCCCTCATTTGACCCCAAAATACTTTTCCTGTCTTATCTGCAACTATGATGTCCCAAGAACCTTAAGCTCCAGCCATACCAACCACCCACTGTACTCTGAACATATAATGTACTTTCAGGTTTCTGTGCCTTTGTTATTAGGAATACTAATAAGCTCAAAACAACTTTCTCCCTCATCTCCTTCTCCCTTCGAGGTCCAGTTCAAAGGCTATTCCTCCATGAATCCACTGTCAAGCCACTCTTTTCTGCGTTCCCCCAGCACTTGGTTTATAGCTCTCATCTATATTTATCACACTCTGCTCTGTATTGCGGTTAACTGAATAGACTTAGGTCTCCATCACTGCACTCTCTGTGAGGACAGGTGCTGTGTCTTAGCTAAAAATCTGCATGTCTCCCTCAGCCTTGTTCATCCTAGGCACTGATATGTGTTGGTTCAATTGATTGTGGTTTGCAGCTAACCAAGTTAAAATTTCTCATATCTGACTTCTACTTCTGCCCTTTATGATTCTCATAGTCATACTTTTTCCTAAATGCTACACTCGCTATGTCCAACTGCCTCGAAGATCTTGTGGGCACCTTGAATAGAACCCATAAGGCCTCCCAAACCTGCTTCTATTCTGGGTAAATGACTCCACCCCCACCCATTTTCTCAAGTCAGAAACTAAGGAGTTATTTTTGACTCTTCCTTCTCTTTGTAAACACAATCAACCACCAATCCTATCCATCCTAACACCTGTGTATCTCTTTTAACCATCCCCCATTCTCCATCTTGGCTACCACCATCATATTCTGGGCTACTACCTTCTCTTGCCTGGATTTTTCCAGCTGCTCCTCATCGGTATCCTAATCTCTGGTCTCTTCCAATTCATTCTCCACAGAGCAGCCAAAGGGACCTTAATAAAAGCCACAGGCTTTTTTTTACTTTAAAATTCTTTAGTGGATTTTCACTGCTATTAGAATAAAGGGCAAACACCTTAACATGGCTTACAACATCCTCCAAATCCGCCCACCTGCTGGCCTCATTTCTCATAGTTCCTCCCCTCACATTCTGGACTCCTATCATTGAATTTTTTCCAATTTCTCAAATATACCATATTTCCTTATGTGAGTCTTCACACTTGTTTCCTCTACCTGGAATTCTTTTTCCCTTCCTCTTTGGCTAGTCCCTGCTAACCTTTTGTGACTTACATAAAATACCACTTCTTCAGGGAGGCCTTCTGTAACTTCCTTTCCTAGATTCAAGCCTGTGTTCTTACTCCCTCAGCACCTGCAGCCCCCGTCACAACCATCATCCTACTTTGTCAGCTTCTTTCCCCAGACTATACATTCTGGGAGAATAAGGACTGCTTCTCTTATTCTACAGTTCCTCCGTGTCTAGCACAGTGCCCAGCACAATGGAATGTAAGAAATAGTTTTTGAATATCAGACTTCTATCTACAAAACTGCCTAACTGAACCTTTACCTGGCACACAGGTATGCAACAAATATTTGTTCAATAAATGACTAGCTTTACCCTAAAAGATTTCTAGAATTTTCTACTTTTCTAACTTCAGGGAGTATAAAAATTCTCCCTGAAGTTAATTTGGGGAGTGTTAATTCTAGGCAGCTAGGTGACCCATCATATGGCTAGTTCAACAAATATTTACTATGTATCTACTCCACATAGGAACAGAGTTAGGCTCCTTGGATAGGAACAGGGACAATATCTGCTCTTAAGGAACCACAGAAGGGAAAGAGATGCACGTCTGTCATATACTAGAGGGAAAAAACAACTGTAAAATATTACAGTAGGTAATCTGAATTACTCAAAATTAAAGGATTAAAAGTAGGGGGAAAAAAAAAATCAATGCACTGGTTCAGTAGAACCAAAACCACTAAGACCCTTGAGTCTAGAAAAGACCAAAAGGGCTATCATCAAACATACAAATGCTATCAAATCCTAGAATAAATGAACCAATAAATATCTTCAAAGCTTGCACCACCAAAATGAAGGGTAAATTAAAATAATAATAGCAGCTAACATTTATTGGACACTCATTATTCGTCAGGCACCATTCTATTACTATTTCGTATTTTAATTAATTTAAAAGATGTAATACTTTAGCATATAGCAAATTCATGGAGGTTTTTATTCCAAAAATGAAGTTTAAATTTAAAACAAAACTATCTTAGGTACATTAATGGGTTATAGGAGCATAATTAGAAGGATTTCAACCCTCTACACAAGGCTGAGTCCCCTCTACAACATTCTGAATAAGTGGTTAACTAAGTACTTGATTAATACCTTCTTCAATAGGAATTCACATTTTACTCCTTACCCCTCCCACACCTTGGAACCTAAGAGGAATGTTTCGGCTGCTTCTCTAAACTTCTGAGAGTTCATTAGAAAAGATAATTATAATCATCCACAATGTTTCTTAGTGTCAGTCAGAGACACAGGTCTGATTCAACCTGGAAACTCTTAAACATTCTTTAGAGAAGCAATTTGGAATAAATATCTATAACCCTAAACACCGGTAACCTGAAACAAGCTCTACAGACTATATTGGCTAAATGCAAGTCATCTCTTGAGCTTAACGTAAAGTGAAGAGTAGCTCTTGTTTATAGCAATAAAAACTCCTGAGGCAAGATGAATGAGTTGATCCTTTGGGTATTTCATTGAAGGGGCCTTAGAGTATTCACTGTGGAATCACAGAACACTCTTTGTAATTCTAGGGGAACACACGTAAAAGAAGTACGTCAAACTTTCCTGAGAAGTAGGAATTACTTTGTAGTTATTTTCAAAGACAAAAAAGACACCTTCAAAGGGAGCATGACTGCTCAGATAAGCTATTGGAAACCTAAACAAATGACATCTGACCTACTCTGGATTAAATTCATTTTTGTGTGTGTCCTAAAAACCAATGTCTAAAACATGGCAAGATGCTGTGTGTGAGATAAGGATGAGTGTCACATGATTATAAGGATATCTAGAGTTAGTAGTTGAAAGTAATAGAAATGTCAAATATTCTGAAATTTTCTAACCCCAAAATGTATTTATTCCACACTCTATTGTAACCCTTGTAGATTGTGTGGTCTATTCTTAAGCAATTTTCAAGTTAAAATTTTATTACTTGAGGCCGAAACTCTTTTTTTTTCCTCATCCATTTAGTTGGTGCTCCAGAGTGCTAACAGATGTAACGATGTCAACAAGTAGGCTACAGAGAACCACTGTGAGAGAACTATCCAGAGCAAATGAAGTTCTGGATAAATCACAGATTGGAGACTATGTTAGGTATTGGAAAGCCTGGTTAAGAGCTGGGAGGCTGACCAAAAGGTTGGCAGTGCAAATCTACCAGGCGCTCCTTGAAACTCTATGGGGCAGTTCTACTCTGTCCTATAGAGTTGCTATGAGTCAGAATCGCCTCAACAGCAGTGGGTTTGTCTTTTCTTGGTTTATGTTAGGTATTTGGGAAACAGTGAGATAAAAGGGTTCTCTGAAGGGTCATCCCACTAGAATCCAGAAGACCTCCGCTTAGGACAAGACCAAAATTGGGTCCCAGCTAATCTAACAAAGTTGAGTACAACTTATTCAATGTATTTTCTTAAGTAAATATAAATGAAAAAGTCATCACTTCAGCCAGTAGACATTAAACACACACAATGGATAGAAGACTGACAAAGAAGAGAAAATAGTTCAACCATTTCATTAAAAAGTCTCCCAAATGAACTTTGATGACCATAAAAAGGAAGCAAGGTGGGAGAAAATAATTCCTCTGAGACTAGAGTCATCTGATAGTCCCTTTCCCTAATCCTCCACTAAACAGGAAAATCCCACTTCTTGGTCCTAATAGCCACCAAGCAAGACCCCTTTCCTGTCTGTCAATAAGTGGTTTTGCAATTTCTTCTGTCTTGACAGAATTCAGGTCTCCTCCCGTTCCTTGGATAGCTAAGCCTTCCCCTGATCCCTCGTCAAGGCTTGAGATGCCTTACTAGGGTGGATCACTCTCCAAGACCCTCGAGTAAGATTCCACCCTCATCTCTCCTATTCCTCAATTAGGGGACACCTGGCCAACTCCCTTGCGATTTCAGAAAGCAGGAGTATCCTACGCTTTTTCCTCTCCACGATCTTCTCTCCAGCTCTCAGATGGGTTTCCCCATCTCGGACATGGGCTACCTTGCTCTCTATCTATACATAAAGGAGATGTTCAAGTCTCTTTTCATTCCCTCACAAAGATTTGGATCCTTTTCATTCTACTGTAGGAGGCCCTGAGGTATCTTCCCACTGCCCCCTCATTTCTGGGAAGCCACAGGCCTGCTCACTATCCTTGGAGGTCCTCGTCCTTGTCCCCCTGCTCCCACTACCCACACCTTTTCACACACCTTCGGAAAAGCACCTCTTTTTTCCTCGACTGGGTGGCCAAGGCCTCTAACGCGCCCCTAGAGTGAAGTTCGGACCCTCCTTTCCTCAGCGGAACCCACTCTCTGCTCTTGCTCGCCCGCCAAGTTTCCGAGGGTCTCCTCCCAGGCGGGTATCCGGGCTTCCCTCTCCTTTCGGCTCCCCTCCCCCTTGAGCAGGACCCAGGCCTCTCCTCTGCTCTTCATCAAAGGGCCCGTTGCTCCCCCGGCCCCGCCTTTGGGGGTACCCTCAACCACCCCTCACCCCTTGCCAGGGTCCTGGGCGCCCGGGCTTCTCAGTCCGGAGTCGCTCTGGCCCCTCGGCCGAGGACTTCCGGGCCTCTAGCTCCGGGGGCGCCAGGGCCCCCCAGTGCGGGCCCGCCGGCCCCCGGCGCCC